>NW_017096863.1:0-39706 GCF_001412225.1 Nicrophorus vespilloides
TCTGCTTCTGATAATCATATTGTATTTTCAATGCCTTTGCGCTTCGATTACTAGAAAATTTCAAATATGTTTCACAAGTTAATTTGCAAAGTATGCCTAAAATATGTCACAATATCACGTATTGTTCTAAATTGCTTCAAGAATTATTAAAATATGTATAAGAAATGTATTGGCGTTTGAAGTTTGTAATTAACTTAAGATATTTGAGGTTATTCTCAGTCAAAATCAGTGGCGTACATAGCAACAAAACTATTATTTATAATTAATGACCCACCGGTGGGTCATGCCGTCGTCAATGTGTTAAGTGAAATTTCTTATTCGTTTTCCTTCATATTGAAATAAGATATAAATTTGTTTAAAATTAAATTTTTTAACATAGGTAATAATAAATTAATTGTGATATTATGTACATTTTCCTTAATATAACATTGATGTTTGTATGCAAACATTATCTTGATTGTTAGGTTATTTACTTTTGTTAGTTTGATACTTATGACAACTTGACAAGGTTACGTAATAATTATATATAATAATAATCGAAGTCGTTGGATTGTCATGCAGTTACCATGGAGTTAAATTTCAAGGTTATGACGTTTTCTAATAGATTTTTTTGTGATGATTTTTTCACCATTAAACTAATTAACTAATGTTCGTATTTGCTCTTTAAGTATTTGTAATAGAAACTGTTTGTATTCCAGCTGCAAATAATGAAATATTTGTATAAATATCTTTAAAAAAAACACAAATTCATATTTAATGAAGAACTCGTTTAATAAGTAAAATATGAAATATTTGATTGATTTATTTATATAAAATAAAAGTTTGGTGTGAGATTTCATCGATCGCAGACATTTCGAATACTCGCTCCTCCATATTCCTTTTACTTTATTATATATATAAAAAAAATGTAATGGGATTCGTATTGAAAAGATGACGCCAGTTCAAGCTGTCGCTGGTTCTTCGCAAGGAGATTCTCGACACGTCCCAGTCGAAGGTATCGAAAATCCTTCTTCTTTAGAGAAAACTTTTGTCTGCGACACTTCGGAACAAATAGCTCGTCCCATTTTCATTTTTTTGTTGCTCCTCTCTATAAAACTTATTGAAAATAGCTCACCGAATTATTTCTCGCTGAAAACTCGTTCGTAGTCTGTATGATGATCACTATGTGATTTATTAAAACTCATCTAAATATTTGCGATACTTTACGTGTCCGGTGACAGGAAAATGATACGAGGAACGTGTATGAAATAATGTAAATTCGAAGAAATCAATGGAATTTCGTATAAAATTGTTTATGAATTCTAGATCATCGTCATATTAATCAATATTTTTTATCTACACTATTTGAACACGTTATAAACTTGCAAATATAAATTATGTTGAACAAATTATACGTAGAAAAACTTCAAGTTTTTTATATAAATTGTTAATAGCTGTTGTTGTAAAAACTGTTTGAAATCATGACAAAATATTTATAATAGAAGATGCTAAATCGATGTATTTTTTTATATAATATATATACTAATATCTAAAAAAAAGCTCTAAATTTACCTATTTACTACATATTAAAGTGACCTATTTAGCATATAATATAGTTTACATATATGTTAAAGTATCTTCATTTAGCGATTGTCGTTTAGAAACGTATCTTTCGCTAAACGAGGTCTTATAATTGCACATCATTTATAACAAACCATGTCACTATATTTAGTTATTACAGCTTATAACAAGTATGTTTTATATCATGCAAAATTATTTTATTTTCATGTAAATCGATATTGACTATCCGACATGTTTTCACAATTTAGTAGAATTTATTGGTTGAATGTCAACTGAATTGACAGCTGTAATGACACATGTCAAATAAATTATGGTATACATTTATTTGACATGTGTCATTAGAGCTGTCACGTAACTATTGTAATGCTGCGTACAAACTATGCGTAAGTTTAAACATTCATTCAAGTGTTGAATAAATTATAAATAATTCAGGACCTAGAGAATTGTTCGGACGGTTATGATGATGAAGTATATGATATTGGTATACGTTGCGTGCAGTTATGCTACTGAAGAGTTTTCAGGAATCGTGCCTCCGCGCGTTACGTAACTGTTGCTCCTCCGAGTTTCGCGACGCTGTGCGGACCGTTGAAATAGCCCTCGGTGAAATCCTTTAAGGAGGGTGAAACAGGATGAAAGAAATCCTCGCTCGCCTCGGAATAAATTATTCAAAGCACGACGTTCACAATAAAATGTAGATTTTAAGCAATTAATGCCGAATACATATTTATGGCAGATGGAAAAATAATAGTTGTTATTAATACACGCTTGGGGAGCATTTGCATACGGCGCCTACCTAGTAAACTCGGGGAGTGTGGGAGCATTTGCATGTTTCAGAAATTAGATTCTGACCGGAACAACGTTACGTAACTTCCCCTTTGGTGGAGGCGGTGCGATGCGGAGGCGGCGGCGGCAACAACAGCCCAAAGACCCGACTGTTTCCAAATAGCCGCCTCCGCTGCATTTCCACCCCCCCGCGCCTCATCTCCTCCCGCCGTTTCCTCGCACTTTCATTCACGTCCATCAATGTTCCACACGAAACCCCTACGGAATACTAGCAACAACATGCACGTACGTACGTACCTATTTTGATTATCTAACTGATTTATGCCGCATTATACGTAATTATTTGCTTAGCTTATTATATTAAGGCAAGTCGTTTATGTAAATATGCACAATCCCACGTACAAATTAACGGACGCATAAAATCCCCCATTCGCCGGACCGCGGATATGTAAATAAGAGCTAATTGTTTGAGGTATATGTTCATTTCTAACAGAATCCATCCATTAGATGCATCTATTACGGTCACAACGTCGTTCGTTTCAACTTTCCTTTCTTACAAATGATTATTAATGGTAATGTTATCCGAGGGACTCGACTATAATATATACGAAAATAATGATCGAATTAATCAACTTCCAAGTTTTTACGACCTCCACCACCCCTTCATGAACACATAAAAAAAAACAAACGATTGTCGCAGTCAAAAATATTCATAAATATCGAATGTAATTTAGTCAAAATAACTATTTTAGAATTGATTAAAAAATTAATAATACACAAAGAAAAAAGCAGCATATTTGTTATTTTTTATTTTGCTTAAAACTACTTTTCTCTAATATTTATTACTGCATCAATATTGAGTACTAGATCTTCAATAGTATTATCTTCATAATCCATGAAATCTTCTTGATTTTCTTGAATGATATCTTCATCGGTAATTAGGGAAGTTGAAGGTTCATCTGTTCCTGCATTTCATAATCGTTCGTTATTGTCTCTGGTACAGTTGAGTTAATTAATATTTCATCTTTTTCATTAAAGCCTATTGACGTTTGATCCGTCAAATGCCATAGGTTGCAGTTACGAAAAAAAAAAAGAATTCAAAATAGTTGCTCTGAAAGAGAATTACTAATAGGGAATGTTGAATTTATAGGCGAGTTGCGTTTATTGAAATTTTACTGTACAAACATTTGAAATAAATGTAAACTTTAATAAGATTCATCCATCATACAACGTAATGTACATTTGCATATTCAATTTTAGTTTCAGTGGAAGCAAACTACAACAAAATTAATGAATATCAGCAATTACTATTGATAAGACAAGAAATTATTATGGCATATGAATTTACTTGTATGTTAAGTAGTGATAATGCATTTTAACTATTAAAATTAAGCTTATATCATTTGAATTTCCAAGGTGAAACCTGTTGAGAAATTCAACCAAAGAGATTCATATTTACATACTAATTCTGAACATATGGAAAGAAATTTCTAGTAATTTTTGAAGAAAAACCAATTGAATCTAAAACTGAATAGGAAAAAATTGAAAAAAAATCATATACTTGAAGTATTGCTTGAGAAAGTATTGCAAATTAAATTGTTTGAAATAAAATCATAAACGATCGAAAAGTGACTTCTAAACGAATTATAACAAAAAATGGGATTTTTTTTGAAGATACACAAATATAAGAAATTATTCATAATTAGCATCACATTTTAAATAAACACACTTACTACCTTTAAATAAAATTACAGTCATACATCCATTAACGAATTGAATGCGTTAAGGAAATCTTTGTTTTCAGAGGTAAAAATATTATGGCCAGAATATTATCTGATGATGTTATCGAACAAAAAAAAAATAAGAAACCGCAAACTTTCAAAACTTGATTGTGTTTTTTTGTCTTTCATTGAAGAATTGCCTATACTGAGTTTATGCATTTAAGGTTTAAAAATAACAATTCTTCCTAAATCAGTATAATTTTTCACTAAAGAAATAAAACGTTTCTTTAATTTTTTATTCAATTTCTATGTATTAACTGTATCTTGGAGGACGTTATTTTCTTTTTCTTCTTCCAATATATCCACTGGTAATAATTTAACGCTAAATATTTCTTAGTGACTTTTTTCTAAGAACGATCAGTGTTTTGGACAGTTGCGGATTTCGTTATTATCGAAGCTTTGTTATCAAAAGTACCGTTAACCTTGGTATTACTGTACTTCACTCTTGTATATAAAGGGTGTCCCAAAATTAACTCATGATTTGAATTAAATAGAAAACACAGTTTTCAGATTGTTATTTTTTTATTGAATCATAAAATAAACTGGCAGAAAATTCAAATCTTGCGTTAATTTTGGGACACCCTTTATAAGTTGGACTTATTTGACGTTTTTTTAATAATTATCACTCTTAAACATACACAAATGAATTTTAAATCTTTTAAGAGGCAAACAAAAAATTATTCATAAAATATAGTTTTCATAGTCAAACATTTGAAGTCAATATATTAATAATCAAAAAATGTAAATTCCGTTAATTGATCATCATTAATTATATAAGTGAAACAAAATTGTAAATTTATATTAGTAAAAAAAAACTATTAAGTACTCCTAATTCTTACAAATAACAATTATCGTATTAAAGGATTTGTATTGTAACTAGGTATAAATATGTTGTCCAGCCGAACGAAACAATGCTATAATATAAAAAAAAATCTTCATTCAGTTTTGGTTCGCCATAATAATAATAAAAAAACGAAGTGATGTCATCGTGAGCCCTTTCTGCTCTGCGTCTGCCCATTGTCTCTCCTATAAGTTATATAATACCATCGGGTGCAGTGATGTATTAAGGGAGGGCGATTGCCTTCCCCTAACGGCCCTATAGTAAAATGAATCTTTTATATGCAACAGCCTCCAGGCCCTACAACCGATGTCGGTTTACACTTTTTTCCTTCGTTGTTGTTTCAGTTTTCTATTTGTAATTCATCAATATCTCTTTAAAAAAAGGAGTAATGATTGTATTATTAATAACTATAATTTATGTCTATTTATTGTAAGTAATTTATTATTTATTTGATGATAATGTATTGATATATAGAAAATGAATCTAACTAAAATCGTTTTTAAGAGAAATTATTATTGTATTAGTGAAGCTATCAACACTTTTTTTTTAGATAGCATCGATTATATAATAATCATTGTCGTTTATTGGACTGCTGCTAATAAATAATGAAATAATCTCCGTTGATAGAAGAATATATTAATTTGTATAACAATAAAACGAAAGTTCTGTCATCGGCAGACCTTTGCTCTGCCGTCTATCCATTGTCTACTGCATAAGTTATATAATACCATCGGGTGCAGTGATGTATTAAGGGAGGGCGGTGGCCTTCCCCTAAAGTTCCTGCATTTGAAATTAAAATAAAAAACCTCTTTCATATGCAACAACCTTTGGAGTTTTCTCTCCCTCCGCATGGCAATTGTAGTTTCCAGAATTTTTTCGTTTAATCGATTTGGGAATGTTTGTAGTCAAGCGATTTTCCACAAAAATACTCTCTTTGAGAACCTTTATAATTTTATGATAAAAAGAGAAAGGTGTTTTGTTGTGGGTGAGTGTTACAGTCACTGGTAAAGTTGATGATTCATGCAAAGAATACCCTATATTACTTTGTTTGATTGTAATTTCCTCAACACAATTTCTTTATTATATTTATTTATATAATGGTGTATATGTATTACGTGTTATGTCAAACTAAATAACTTCGTTTTTTCGGTTAAAATAGATATTCGCAAATGAAATTGTATATAATGTTAACCAAATATCAGTTAGACATAAGACTTTTCAAATTGTCATCTTTCAAACCATCCCTCGTATATTTTTTCTTACAACAATAAAAATTTGAGTTGTTTTGTTTACACAACTGATTTTAAGTATTTTTTAGGAATAATCTAGTATCTATTTGCAATATGTATTAGCTTATAGCATATTTTGCATACTATCATAACTGATGTTGAAGAAAAATGACAACCAACTGAACATAATAACGTTCGTTTCTAACGAATAATGTGTAACAAATTGGTTGGTTACTACCTGTCAAATGTAAAGAAACGTAACGTGACTGACACCTATTATATGTAAGTATTAATGTTTTCTATACCAGTAAAGTTTTTCATTGAATTCTTTATTATAACGCTAATTTTTATGTTACTATATAACACTGGTTGTATTTGTTTGTATTTACAAATTTTGATGTAAATAGTTGTTGTTAATGATTACTAATTTTAATAACTGAGTCTGTAAAATTTAGTAAATGTCAACCAAATATCAGTTAAAAATTGACATCTTTCAATCAATCTCTTGGATATTCATTGTTTCTTTTAATAATAACTATTTACAGTAATATTATTTTAGTTGCTTTCTCTATACTCTCTATATTAGCTTATAAAATATTAATTTTCAAGAATTTTATTAAAAAAGTGTAAGTGCAAATACTAAGTTTAACTGTCAAAGGTGTAATTGAACTGTCAAAAGTTGCATATTAAATCTAACCAATAAGGTGTAGTTGGTAAGTAATATGTGTAAAAAATTGGTTGGTAACGAATAATGTTTGAAGTTGGGACACCTGTCATTAGTTGTTAAATACAAGAAATTTTACATGTTAGCCGTAAAATTGATGAAATGATTTTCTATACTAATCTAGTTTTTCATTGAATTGTTAATTATAACATTAATTTGTATGTTACTAGTTGTAATTGTTTGTATTTCTAAAATTTCAATGTAAACAGTTGTTGTCAATGACTACTAATACTAATATTAGTCACTGAATATGTATTGAAAGACACAACCGGCAATGACACATCGACTAGAATGTTCAAACTGAACTGGTAGAGGATTATCTGTGTGCATCCTAAGCGCATTTGGACATTCTACAAAATCCTCAAAGGATTGATTCATCCGATTTTCCGGACTCTAAGTCGTAGCAAATGAGCAAAAAAAAATGAATAAGAATCTACTGGATACAGTTTCATACAATTGACCTCAATCCATTTCATGCTTAGTAGCAGTGATTATGGTTTGGGTTCCTTATTTGCTTGCGAAGGGCAAGTGCAATTACGCCACAGATTATTGATGTCCTTAGGTAATAGAACATCTGCGTTGCGGGAACGGCGGTTGTGTTTACAAAATGGACCGTAAAACATACGTTGCATTAGGTCCTAGCTGTGGACTGACTAGGTTATTTCAAATTCAAACCCGTAGCCAAAACCCCGAAGTCTCTCCGAGTTAAACCAAGAGTGTTTAATATGCAAACGATACCCGTTCTAATAACCCAAAACCCACAACACCAAAACTTCCTAATGAGAACTAAAGCTTGCCGTTATTAGCGTCATTTCGGTGCCAAGCCGCGTGCAAGAACCGACACCTAAAATATCATCTGTTCCCGTAGGAACAAAAACAAAACATCTCGTAAATCCTAACATGTACTACATGTCTCAATTAGTTTCTATTTTTCTTGAAAACAATGACAATAAATTAAATTCCATTAAATCCAAATTACAAAACATTACCTAAATTTATTATGTAAAAATAAGGAAATTAAATAGAATACAATAAAACACAGAAAATCTTGTTTATAAGAATCGGAGAAAATTACAGCTTTTAATTTTAATGATTTTCAATTAAATATTCTAACATAAAAATTATGTCATTTTTATATTAATTGATTGGGTAGTAGTACAATTTTTGTGATTTATTTAGTACTTCCAGTTGTTGATTTGTGTTTTGTGAAAATCGCAATTGTGTGTATAGATTATCTCAAGTGGCTTTAGAATATTCTGTCCTTTAGATATTCAGGTACTCGAGTGCCGGAATGACATGTTTCAAGTACTTGACAAATACTTTTTCCACGTACTTGATTTAAGAACTGATATTTGTAGGTGACATTAACAATGATCACTTACTAAGAAGTACTTGACTCAAGTATTAGTGTTGTAACCGCACCATTTTTAGTTTATATAAAAGTGAGAAGTCATTGAATAATTTTCGTTCTTTATGTATTTGAAATTGGTTATCACATTCAACATGTTATATTATTGAAAGATGAATTGAAGTATTACTAGAAGAAGAAAATAACATTTAAGATGATCCACACATTCGATCAACAGGTATTAACTATTATTGAAGAAAATTATATAGGTTATATCTAATATTGTAATGTTGGTACATCTGTCATTAGTTGTCAAATTCAAGAAATTTCACATGTAAGACGTTTTGTTTTGTATACATATATAGTATTAAGTTTCCTTCATTTTTCATTTCATTCAAAATTATAAATCTAAGTTTTATGTAGGTGTAACTAAATTGTAAACAGTTGATGTCAATGAAATTTTTTAATAGTTTTTAGTGAAAATGATCCTGATTTAGGAAAAAGTGTTAGTATTAAATGCAATAACTTCCAGTAATTTCCTATGAAAATTATACAAATAAGTATATCAATTTGTAATATACTGTATTGATCTCTCCTTCAATATTTTAGGCTTAGCTTTGATTAACATTGTAGGTGGTACATGTTATGTGTATTTAAAGAACCAATAAAACAAAAATGTATGATTTATCGATGATTTTAATGATATTCAAATTGCATATGAAAGATGGAATAAATAAACGAATATTGTCTGTTCGGAATGGAATGGAGCGAAGCGTGTTTTCAATATTTTATAGGCTTAATGAAAGTTTTCGGATTCGTGGATAAATTACTCGGAATCTCATTATTGATGGCCGATAAATCGCGGACAGCGGGGGGATTTAAATTGTATTGACCCATATTATTAGCACGGTACATAAATAAATTGGTAGTTGCGCGTGACGAATGACGTTATGGTTGGGCAGCTGGGGCCGGCTGCCTTCGTCGAATATGGGGTTCAGGGGCTTCAGAGGGGGTTGGTTGGTTGGTTTGCGTTTGAACCTTCGGCCCGTGCCACCCCCTTGCGCACCCTACTTTGCCGGATTCAGCTGGACGGACGTTGCGGCCCGTGCCACGCACACACTCACATATCCTTGCATACATATATACGTATAGACACACACATACAGACGCACGCAATTTATACACACGGACTACATCCTTTGTGCAAATAAATTCGGCATGAAGTGAGGGTCGCCTTTCAACTTACAACAAATACATACAACACACGTACACGCATAAAAAATATATAATATAAAGAACGAGCAGAAGGACTACTCTCTGCACGGGTACTACCACTTGTTGAATTGGAGCTCACTCTGACAAAATAATTGTCAGCTTTATTATCCGCTATCAATGTTTATGATTTTCTAAACAACTTTTATTTTTTTTATTATATATTGATACAAATGAAAAGTGTTGAAAAATTTGTCACAGTTGGATTATTGGCAATTGGGTTATTTAGTTATTAATCAGTTAAATTAAATCAGTTAATATTAGTTAAAATGGTGTAAATTGATATTTTAACTAATAATTATGCAATAAATTATAAATAATATTGTGCGTTAATTTTGATGTTTATATTGATCATAGTAATAATTAATTAAAATTAAATTTTAATGGTGTTTTTATTTTTCTAATTATATCATATAATTGTATTCCAGACAACCAGTGACTTGACGAATCTGTATTTTATAATAAAATCTTATATATTTTTCTAATTATTTTAGTTAATTAGTAATGTAAATGTAATTTATGAATCAGAAATGTATTAAGTTAATTCATTTTTGGAATATTAAAATTTTAATGAATGATCAATATAAGTAATATGTAAATTTTCTGAACACTTGTTGAATCGATTATTTTTAAAGATTTATTATGTATTGGAATAAATATGTGGAAAAACAAGAAATTTGTTCTTAAAGTTTCCGTTATATTTATAATTTATATAAAGATACTTTAATTAACTAACAATATTGGTAGATCGTTGAATTCAGAATATTTAAATGTCTACAAATATTTAAGAAAAATCCATATTTTCTTTGTTTGCTCGTTTTAATCAAATTCACGTTTTTGTTAAAAATTAAATTAATTTCAATAAAATATTAAAATAATTTTTTGAAAATTAACATTAATTTTAATGCAAAAATGTTTGTGTAATAAAAAAACAATTGATCTTTCTTTATGTATGTAAAATAATAAAAATGAAAAATAAATCATATGACATAAATGTATAACAAAATGTCTTAAATTAGAGTAATTGTTTTACAATGAGAAAAATATTATAAATTAGTTATTAATAGTTTGTTGCTTGTGAATTTGAAAGTTGTGTTGTCATAGATTGGTTTGTATTGGGTCCTTTAAAGAGGAATGAAAGTGAGCGGTGCGTGTGTATGTATGTGTGATTCAATTATTTCTTTCGGCGATGATTTGATTTAGGGGATGGGTAGTCGCCGTTTGAGGTTGTTGCTTTTTTCCTCAGGTCTCCGCTAGTTTTCGGGGTGTAGAAGAGGGTGACGAGGGTAGAGAATTGGCGCAGTCAGAGGCCACGGCCGCATTTTATAATAGGGTCGCAACAGATGATACCGGGGTGTATGTGTTCTCGTGAGGGATGGACGGTGCAGCGGGGGCTACGGCGACACCGAGTGAATGAGTTAGTGAGTGTGTGTGTGTGTGAGAGAGAGGGGATCGTTTCATCCTCCCCCTTCATCCTTCTCGTACTCGCATCCTCCTCTTCACCTCGTCGTCCACACCAACCGAACACCCCTCGTCTCTACACCCCTAGCCGATCCTAGGTACTAGCAAACAGATGCGCGCGTGTTCCAATTGTTGCAGTCGGAACAAAAGCACCACGTACACACGTACCACTCGAGAGGGGTACCCAGGGGGAATAAAAAACCTCCACCCTATTACAATAAACCGGGTCGTTGCTGTTGCTGCTGCAGCAACATAGACAACGTAACTAAAGTAACAGTGCCTGGGGGGCGGTCGGTCCGCTGTGTAAGTGTGCTCTGCTCGCACACACGTATACCTACACACATAAACAATTGCAATATGTGTGTGTATGTGCGAGCTCAGGTAGTGCACACACTTTCTTTCTTGCCACCGGTTTTAACAATGCACATCTCACACCGACAGTTGTGTTTTTGCGATTCGCATCCCGTCTGCATTGTAGGCGAGAGCGTGTGCTCCACTTGCTCCACATCCGAGATCCTCCATCCCCTTGGATGCATCCCCCGCGGCTGACATTTCCCGAACCCCTCTGATTCATGTGTTTCATCCCAGCCAACCCCCGCCTCCATTACACTTACAGACGTGGACTTGTCACCTAATAGCTTCTTATTAATAAATGCGACGAGGAAGATTAGAATCTGCTATCAAGCTGCACGCAAGAGCGGTTCACCTTCACACATCTGGCATTCAACACACAAAAGGATATCCAAAGTGTTTACGAATGTATCGAACATACATAAGAATACTGTTACCTGCAAATAGCTTACTGCATTGTATTGCGAGGAATAACGTTATTTCATTCATAATATATATATTTACAACAAACTGTTCGGGTTTCAATCAAAAAAACGATTAGTAAACCAAGAGTAAAAGCTTAGGAAAATATCAGAACATTGTTGAATTATGAAAAGATGTCGAAGATACATAAATTGATTCATTTTTATATATAGAATTAATAATTTTTAATAAATTAAAAATTTTTATTATGATTTTTTTAGAGAACGTTATAACCTGATTATAGTTTAAGACTACCCTATTTGAATGTTTTAGATTTGATAGTCACTGTCCTTACATTGTCCAATCTAAAATATTGTTTCAAATACATACATAAACAAGTATACATATTAAAATCTGATGAATTAATTGAAAATCATTCCGCTTTGTTATATTGTAATAATATCAATGAAAAACGTTTTATAATATTATGAAGTTTTATTTTATATGTAATGCCACGATATAATTAGTTTTCGACAAGTTAGTATGTGCATATTCTGTAAAATCTACATTATATTTTATATAACGCGCCTTCATAATAAATTGACTACTTTTATCGACTATATGTTCAAGTTTCTTTGTTTAAAGCTCTTTCATTTAGGAACATATCCAAAGCACTAAACGAGGTTTAACTATTTATTGTTTTAATAATTCTTCAACTTTATTATATTTGTATATATTCTCTTTGATTTTTATTTCGTTTGGTAACTATGTTGATTGGTGTTGTTAGAACTGAAAGGTAATGTAAAGCCCCAGACACAGCGAATGAGTCATGCAGTCAAATCAAACGCGATGCGAGGGTTCAACCCTTCAGCTGCAAACGTCGGATTTCCGAATGACTCTTTTAGGTTGCAGCCTGCGGGACCTAAAACAATTGCTCCGTACCGTCGATCATCGATCGAGAACAGGTTAGGAACCACTGTTTTCCCCACCGATCGGAAACCCTCTTCTGCAGTTCACGTGATGTCTGTATGTCTGCCTGCCAGCCAGAACGCCCCCCGCCCCCAGTGTCTGTGTGTGTATATGTGTTGCGCGCCTCTGATTTATCCCCCCGCAGAATGCAAGCATTAAAATTCCCCACATCGTTTCCAATGGAAATGAAACAACGAGGCGATACATGTACAGAGAGAGAGAAAGTTAGAAAAAAGGGTTGATAACTGGTTTAGAGAGAAAGAGAGAGAGAGAACGTACTAATGTTGACCGGCAATTGGTAAATGTGTAATAATAATTTTAGCCCGGGCAACGGGGAGGAAAAACGAAATTTTCTGGCAAATTGCAAAATCGATAGAGCGACCGAAATATAATTAATGCGACCATTGTGTGTGTTATATATATATGTGTGTGTGTTAGTTGTGTGTGTGTGTTTCTGAGTGCGACAATCCAAATGCGATTGGGGGTTTCCCCCCGATAATTTACATACAAAATTAACACAGGGGAGCATAGGACATTAAAATTACAGCCTCGGTGAGCGCTGGCCGCGGGGGGCGGTTTCGAAGAGGACGTGCGAGGGTGGTGTGGTGGAGAAGAGGCGTCGGTGGCTGCATCAGCGGGGGCGGCAGAACGAGGATAAATCTTTTCATTTTTAATTCTGCAGCATAAATTTTCGCGGCGTATACTCTGTTGCTCCTCCAACAACTGTTGATCCGCACAATTCAAAGTGGATATATAAAAGCAGGGGTGGAGGCGGACGGTGGTGGCGGTAGCGGCAACAGCAGCAGTAGCAGGCAGCATCAGACCCCTAACGAGATGGATGTGTGCGTGAGTGAGTGTGTGTGTGTGTATGAGAGTATGCATGCATTGGGGATGGAAGGGAGAGGGTGCTATGATGTAGGAAGGGGTAGATACGTGGAGGGTTGTGCGGGGGCGCAGCAGCGAGAGAGGGATGGAGAGTGTATGTGTCGGTATCTGCAGCGGCGCGGCCCGTCTCGTTGCGATCGAACGGTAGCGAGCGGCGCAAGGGGGGTAGGAACGGTGGAGGCGGCGGTTTTCGGTGGGGCAGCGCGGGGGGACGGCCGCCGCCCCCTCGCTCGCGCGATAAACCCTCTGCCGTCCCCTCTCCAGCACACCATACTATCTATCTATCTCTCTGCATGTGTACGTGTGTGAGTGTGCGGGTTTCCGACTGCTGCATGCTATCTGCAATATAAACCGACTTTGCATACAAATTAACAGGAACGCGGGGATATGGCTACAGTCAAGCATTTCGATGCGAGGGGGCGGCGACGGCGGCGGCAGTGGCAACAAAATCCACGAGCCCCCCATTTTCATACACTTAATTATCAATGGTAATGGATACCACTGGAAATCTAACAGTATTAAATTCCGCTTCAACATTACGAATGCCAAACTCCGGCCACCCCCAACCAAATCCCCTTTAAAATTATGAAAGTAATATCATGATACTTCGCCGAAATGCGTATATGTGCTGTCCCCAGGATACCGCTGGATGAAGGCATGCATCGTCGTAACCAACCAACCAACATCTCTCGCTCTCTCTCTCCCACACACATATTCTCTCTATGTACACAACGTCATCCACTGAACAACGGAATAATGGACCGATAGCATTGTGCAATCAAAACAACCATGACTACGTAATACCGCTTCGTTTAATCAATTGTTCCACTTGCAACAGCCTCCTGATACCTGATCCATTGCCCTAACAACTTCATCATGGATCAACAATGCACCAGTATAATTACGATGCATTGATTATGCTTAAAACACGTAAAGCCAGAAAATTCTGATATAATGGAAATTCTGTAGTGCTCCATAACTTTAAATTTTCTCAATTTAAATAGTTTCTAAACTGTTATATCATTTTGGATTAAATAAAATAATATATGTCACAAATTTTCAAAACAAAAATTGAGCAAAGATCTAAGTTTCAATTTATGTTAATAATGTCAATATTTATTTTATTAATTATAAAAAAGCGAAAAATAAAATAAACACATAATAATTTGTATTATAGTATTATCATTATAATTCCAATAAATAATGCATAAGAAATGTGTCATAATTAACAAATTTACACTGAATATAATACACATTTAGTACGTAAATATCTGATGAAGTTATAATAGTATAATAACTTGTGCATTATAACTTGACAACAAAGTTGAAACTTTTAATTTCTATACAAACAACAACGATTAACACATGAATATAACATACAACTTTGTAAATTATTTAGTAACGATAATTACATTTTTCTTTCATACATTCATAATCGATTATATTATAATTATTAAATTGCTTATAAAAGAATTGCATCATTTTAGAAATACCCATTGAACATTGTTAGTATTTTGATTACATTCTGATATTATCTTATTTTAGTTCAAATTTAAAAAAAGAAAATCAGTCATTAAGAAAAATGTAGTTGATTCTTAATAGATTTAAACAGGATTTGTATATTGATATAAACATTGTGTAAGTTAATTTGTATAATGCATACACTTCATTCAATTTTAGAGATATTTATTATAAAAATGGTCGTTTATACTCTTAATGGAAAATCATTTAATGTCTTCGATTATAGGATATTTAGTGGCTTCCCATTTATCTGGATAATTCGTATATCCTTTTATTTTTGTATCAAATTACTTAATTAGAAATAAACATATTAACGATTTTTTGATGTACCATAATTATCAGTATTTATCGTTTATTATTATGTTCTTAATCAATGACTTTCGATTGTCCTCTGATTATTTTTAAACATAGTTCATAATTATATTTACAAATATCTCTTGGTTTCAATATTTCTTGCATTATATAAATTGATAAAAATTTAAAGCATGATCGATTAATAATTAAAAATAACAAGTTTAAATTAAATATAAAATCAATTTTTATTAATATTTCTTATCAGATTTTGTAGTTAATTCAGTTTTTCTTCATGATATTCAGATACTATTTCTTGATTCCTATCTACAGCTGAAAACTAATCTGCTTTTTGAATCTCATACATTTTCATAAAAGATATAGCTTATCAAGTTATTCAGAACACTAGATTTTTTTTTATTTCAGATTCAACTTGTTTAGAAGTTCTAATCCCTTAATCTGCTATTGTTATTAAATAGAATTTACTGTAATAAGAATTAAATGAAGATATTACTATTTTATACAGTTTCATCTTTTGACAGATTTGGGCGTTTCGTGTTTTCCCAAATATTCTTTTCATTTACTCGAAAAGCTTGATGAAATTTTTACACAACGCTTCAAAAATCCTCTGGCTCCATTCCCATTTCCGGTTACATTTTCCCTCATATACTTATTACGTAATTAACATCATTAACATTATCCTTGTAACTTTGCACCCTTCATCGTTTCCATCGCGATTTTAATGACTGAAAAAAAATACACGCATTTTCCCACCACGTTTGATGTTTCGTATCGATCTCAGCAGCAACGTCGATTCTGAAAACACGTTTCTGGATCTAATCTTTCAATTAACAAATTTTAATTCACGTAGTGAAATATTGATGCAAAGCACAAATCGATATGCATGAAATGCAATTGTTCATCAACTAAAAGTGAGAAAAAAAAGTGTAGCAGAAGATAAATCGATGTTGCGGGACGAATATGTAAATAAATAATGGCATTTTCGTGGAACGAAGTGCAAATGCGAATTTTATCCGTCGCTAATTACGGCCGCTAATTAATTACAATTACAATGAGAGACAGTTATATAGAGAGAGAGAGAGAGAGAGCAACAAATGAACGGTCGCAATTGCAACGAGCTTTATATTTAAAGATGACTTGTAATTAAGCGAACAAAAGGGGGAAGGAAATCCAAGCGAACGGCACGACGCGCCTCCTATGATTGATTGACGTACGTTCGCGTTTATGTATTGCATCCCTTAATTGATACACAGTCAAAAAAAAAAACGATTTTAATTCCGGGCGGCGTGAAATATGTACGCTACGAACACAAAAAAGGGAACGCCTATTGTTTGTAAATTTTTCATCAATTCTCTAACGATTTGATTGATTTTTTTTTGCTTTACACGTTTAATTTGCATATTAAATTTGATTTTGATTGTAATTATATTTAAAACTGGTTTTCTTTTGGGCGTCTCATAAAAGTCAAGTAACGTGTGTTGCGGAAAGTAGTTGAATGGATGGTCGATATTCATGATCAACAGGGGACAAATAAAATGGCAATTTATCTTAATGCAATAAAGATTCACAGTATGCACGTACTTCAAATGCAATTTAAACTAAAACTTCTTAATAGTTAATAACTTAATAAACGATAAATAAAAATAAACGATTGACAATTACAGAATGTTAATAAAAGGTTCATATTTATGTTCTGTAATTAAATAATTTGAATAAATAAATTGAAAACAAGAAGCGACACAAATAAGTACAGTATTGACTCGCTTAGTGCAACTTGGACCATGCACTATAGTGCGGTTTGAAAATTTCAAAATCAACTAAATTTTAATTTAACAAAATATAAATAAATTCTAAAAAAATCATTAACAAAATTATTACATTTTAAGTGATCGTTTCCTTTTATGCAGTTTTAATATCGTTGATTCGGTTTCAAACAGTCCGGAAACCGATTTGTAATTTAATAATTTTTAAGATTAATCAGGAAACTTGTAAAACTTATATAATAATAGATTTTAAACAATTTTTTTTAAGGACATTATTAATAATTTATTAAATATAATATTAATTCTGGAAGCAATAATTAGACTATTAAACATATATAAAATTGAGAAGTATTTCAGTTTTTAAAGTATTCGCTATTCGTTTCGCTATTAAAGTAAAACAATTTTAGAAAATGTTTAGTGTAATTTGTTGTATTAAAGTAATTTTGTACAGGGGATTATCTTTTCTTCTAATTACTTTACTTTTATTTTTTTAGATGAGTTTGTGTATTATAAGGGAAAAAAGGGTAGTAAATAGGAAGTATGTTGTTACTGCAGTTGTACGTAATTGTATGGTTGTAATCTAATAACAATATCGGATGAGGGGATTCGGTTTGTTGCAGGTGGTTGTTGCTGATGATGTTGTTGTTGTTGGTGGTCGACTGTTGAGTGGCTTCAGATGGTAATGATCGCATGGCACGCGTCCTCCGGTATATCCACGTGTTGGGTGAGGTCTCTGCAGGGTGCAATCGATGCGCGGCGCATCGAAGCGACTGTGGAGGAGAAGGAGGAGGAGGAGGCGGCGGCAGAAGCGGCGGCGGCGATGGTGGTGGTGGCGGTGCCGGTCCTGGTGGTGAGTTTTTGTTGGCAACCTTTCCACCCCTGGCAGCAGAAGGCAGGCACAGGCAGGGGAAGAGAATCGGCGTCGGCGCAATCCGATCCACCAGACCTAGCGTGCCGATATAAAGGGGCGCAGGGGCAGAGTGAACCCTCCAAAGACACACGAGGGGTTCATTCGTTCGGTTTAGTTTAGTTTCAGTTCAGTTCTCTTCACCACTTCACTCTTACAACACACACAATTCACTCAACACTTCCTAAACTTAAACTCTCTCTGATACTGTCTGTCTCTCACTCGTCTTCTCACACTTCGTGTTAAAAACCAGAAAAACAAAAAGAAAACAAAGAAATAGCAGAAAACGGAAAGGAATTAAAAGAACTCAAAAACGAACAGCAAGTAATTTGGGAGAGAAAGAAATAGAGAGATAGAGAGAGAACAAACTTTGGAATTGTCGTGGAGCGAAGAGCCGAAATCTGGAATCGTTCCCACCTGACGCAGTTCTTGATGTGGTGCGCGGCGTCGCCGTGCCGGTTCGCGGTCTTTGTTGTTGTGATCCTCTTGCGATAGCAGGCGTTCAACACCATCAGCTGCAAACATGCCGCGCTGTTTGATGGCGAAGAAGTGGAAGGCGTATCCGTGGCCGGAGCGGCCCCACGATCACAGCTTCGACGAGGACGAGGAGGAGATTGATGTCGTCGGCGATGCCACTCCGGTCTCCTCGACGACGACGACCTGCTGGGCACCGTCCAGTCCAACGGCCGGTGCCACCGCTCCCAGCCCGCCGCCCACTTCACCGCATGGCACCACGCTCCTCTACAATGGTAAGAAGCAACACCACATCCTCAAATTGCAAACACGGCCCCTCAGCATGCATTAATAACTGAACCAATCTAAATTGTAAAATGCCCTATCGATTTCTGACCCAAATAAACCAAATAGAATTTATGATCAGAGCCTCGCGCTCCTCATGCACGTACGTGTCCTCGTCGTCGTCCCCTGTTGCAGGGTGTACATATTTCCAGTTAGAAAAGGGCCGACCGACTCGTGTTCAGCTGTTGTCGCGTGTCCCTGATTTAATTAAAAGGACGCGCCGCACGCGTCATCCCCCTCGGGCCCTTTCAACAGATGTTCCCTTCCCCAAGAAACGTGCAACCTTCGTCGCCGAGCAACAAATAACACGCCGTTTCCTTAACCACCTAAAAATAAACATCAACTACAAACAAAATTCGTACCACTGTTTGATCATTGACTATTACACTAGACAAAATTATTATTTACTATTATTAGAAATTATATAAATAAATACATTTACAATTCTCAATTACATCAAGTATTACATGTCAAAATTTACTTACTTTGTAAAAGTAATAATATACAAAATTTATGGTACAACCACAGAAAGTACAACCACAAATATATAAATTTATATATTAATACTTTATATTTAGTTCATTATCAATGTTATATACATCTTCATATTGATATTAATTAATTGGATAATCATTGCTACAACTCTAATATTGGTGCATGCACCGGGCAATATTTAACAAACCTCAATTAATAATGTACGTTTAATAATTAATTTGCAACAGTTGTTTATAGTAATATACATGATAATTAATTATAATTATATTATTACATTTTTTGGAATATATAAATATTACATTAATAGTTTTGTTTATTTTACAACGTATATTATATAAAAACCATTAAATAAATTTTATAAAAGGAAACGATAAAAACTTATAATAAGGGATAAAAAATATATTAATTTGAAGAGATCAAATAAATATTTTCTTTTAAATGTTTTAAGAACTTTAATGTATAATTAAAATTTTCAATGTATATAAATTAAACGATTGAAATAATTTTCTATTCTTACAGAAACGCTTATGGTAATTGTGAAAAAAAGAGAGACAGTTTTCTTTTTCTTTTCTTTGTATATACCATAGATGTAAAAAGGGAGGAAATTTGCCAGCCGAAAATTTGGAATCGAGATTTAAGGTCTAAGGTCGAGAGTGCCTTTGAAATGGTAATCCTTGTTGTATAGTAAATAGTGGATGCGCCGGGCACAGGCAGCAGATAAAGATATTCAATTTTCCTTTCCCACTGTATATATAATACATAGATATATATATATATAGAGAGAGAGCATTGGGGCTTCCACATTACGGAATATATATTCGAGCATTACGCCGTTTGCCCCTCTGCAGGAGTTATGTTAATAAAGAATGTCAGATGCCTAAGTAGCGCGCAATTACCATATTTGCCTGCTTCGGTGAAAGCGATTCGGAACGGTCGAACGTTAAATAATGTAACTTACGTAAATATCGTTCGCTTTTATCGTTCCTTCTTTCTTCATTTCATTTTTGCTCAATAATAGCGCATGCATATTTCAGAAGATATACACTTACCACTTACCGTTCTCCCCGCATTCAAGATTCGCGCCGTTTACTTTATTCTTTTACTTCACCCAACGAATTAATCTCGATAAGCCAGGAAAGCGCGATCATGCAACAGGCTACGACGACGACTGCAGAAAAATAAACACCGTTTGTATTTTTAATCTTGGAGGAAAACATTAGAATATCTTAACTTTTTTTTCCACTCCGAAAGGTCAGCACGCTCGAAATTCATGCAAATTAATATAATTGCAACGAAATCTAGATTAACTATAAATAGTCAAAAAAAAAATGTTACCTTTACACAGAAACGTGTAAAGTTGTTGACCTGAAAATATTTAATTTCGTCGAAAATCTACCCTTGATTTTTATGTATATGCAAGGAATAAATGTGTTTCAAGATGAAGCAAGTTAATATACAACAAGTTGTTATGCATAATTTAAGGAGCGCTTGGAGCGTTATAAAATATATTTACGATTAAAGGTCGACGTAAAATGAACGTAATAGATTTTTTTTTTTATTATTATTTAATGGAATGCTTAATATATGCTAAGTTGAGCATTTCAGTAAAATTGATTGAAAACTATTACATTTAACGGGTGCTCTCAAATTGGATAATAAAAATACCAGGTTTTAATAAATATTCAAGGTATTTGCGATAAAAAAAAGTTTACGTGATTGCCATTATATGAAATCATTGAAAAATTCCGTTATGATAATTAAACAATTTATTATTTATTTCTCAATTAACAAAATATTTATATTATTTGAATTTATTATAGGAAAGAAAACTTTTTGGTTATTCAATGTACAAATCTTTTAAAAGTTCATTCATAATTTGTTATATAATATAAAATTAAAGTACTTTGATTTAAGTTGGTACAATTGTCCAAGTTGTCAAATATTTGATAAATGGTGACATGGTTGGTGAATTTGGTGTAGAGGATGTAAATAAAGAGCAAGTTGAAACAGTAAAAGAAGTTTTAATGGATTCGAGAGAGCGCACGTAATAAAGGGAAGTCAGTTATTGTCGCGAAACACCCTGTATGTAAGGTCATTAAGGCGGTGGCGTCGTCGGCGGCAGCTGGAGTAATTTCTGTCTTTATGGCCACGAACTGTTGAATGCACATTACACAATGCTTTATCGCGAGATTTACTGTTGGGGTCGTAATTGCAACGGCAGCATCAGCAGAAACAGCGAAGTTTTATTGGATTCGTTTCTGTTCGCAGGATATTTGCAGGAGCTGTCTCCAACGAACTACACGTCGACGTTCGTGACTCGGGTGAGCGGTAACACCGAGCCACAGCAACAGCAGGGTGGAAGCAGTCCTCCGCAGCAACAGCCGCAGCAAACCTATGCCACTTTGAGGACGGTCAACGAGACGGAGAACTACGTGCGAAGCAAGAAGTCTCTGGCCATGTGTTACACGAGTACCGGAGCGGCGCTCTCCTTGCCGCCGAAGAAGAAAGATATTTATAGGCCGTACTCGTTGGAGGACAAGCCGTTGCCGCAGCTGTCGCAGATCAGAGTACCAGCTGAGGAGGATCTGCATGCCGCTCATGCGATACTCGATCTGAGCGCGGCCACGGCTTTCCTTCCGCCGCCGCATCCGCAGCAGCAGCAACAACATCAGCAGCAACAGCAGCAGTCGCCTTCTCCACTTCCTGAGCCTCAACAACCTCCTCTACATGAACAACCGCAGCAGCAACACTTGCTACCGCATAGCCAAGAGGATGTGGTGAAAGAAGCCGACTTGCCTGTAGCGTCGTCGGGGAAGACCGTTGCGTACACCTACGAAGCGTTCTTTGTAAGCGACGGACGGTCGAAGAAACGACAGCCGCCGCCTGAGCAGCAGCAACAGCAGCAGCAGCAGGAACCGGCGGCGGTGAAGGCGGTGAGCGGTGACAAGCCCAAGTACACGTGCAGTGAATGCGGAAAGCAGTACGCGACCTCCTCGAACCTCTCGCGGCACAAACAGACCCATCGAAGTCTCGACTCCCAATCGGCGAAGAAGTGCATCACCTGCGGCAAGGCTTACGTGAGTATGCCCGCATTGGCGATGCACGTCCTCACACACAAATTGGCGCACAAGTGCAGTGTGTGCGGCAAACAGTTCTCGCGTCCGTGGCTCCTTCAGGGCCACCTCCGATCCCACACAGGGGAGAAACCCTACGGTTGCGCCCATTGCGGCAAAGCCTTTGCGGATCGCTCCAACCTCCGTGCCCACATGCAGACCCACTCCTCGGACAAGAACTTCGAGTGCTCGCGATGCCACAAATCCTTCGCGCTCAAGTCCTACCTGAACAAGCACCTGGAGTCCGCCTGTCTGAAGGACGATCTGACGCCCATCGACGGTGATCTCGCCTCCCCCGGCGAACCGCTTTCGCCCGCCTCCGCAGCAGCCGTCTCGGATCCAACCGGAACCAGAGTCTATGCGGGCTGAACGCTTTCAACGTAACGTAACTTAACTTGACGTTACGTAACTCTTAACAAAAACGTACTACATAGGTAACTAAAAACCTCTAGTCTTTATATATGTACACTCAACTCTAGTCTATATCTATAACGTATTATTTTGGAACTTTCTAGTCTTCGCGCCTTTACGCGTATCTTAGGCTATCCTAACTATTATAAATTATTACCTTACCTTGTACATATATACATATTCTATGATTCTTCGCGAACTGAAAAGTCCCTTCTTGTAAATATCCCTCCCAGTGAGATTAATACACATCGCAACACGTCCACTAATTTAGGACCCTAAGGTCTTTGGGGTATAGAATACTATTATTATTATATAATTATTATTAAATTATTATACAAGTTGAGCAAAAACATTAATATTACCAACAACAAATATATATATATTAATATTTAAGTTATAGCGTTAAGCCAATTGCAAACGCCACGGAAATCGCACGATTCCAATCCATAAGCAATGAAGATATAAGTCGGCGAATTTAGTTAAAAAAAAATCATACGGATGGAAATCTAGTCAATATTAATTATAATAAATCCCAAAGATTCTTTGCTCTAGTCAAATTTTACCCTTGCGTCTATACATAATTCACTATTTACTTAAATTACTACAAAACCAAAAATTGAAATCTATTAACACAAAAAAACCAAAGACACACAATTTAATTGATTTTTTTCATCTAGTCAATATAAACACGTAAAACTAACAAAATATAAGATATTTCATTTACTTTGTTTTGTAATATTTTTAAAACAAACTAGTCAATAATAATACCAAAAAAAAACTTGTTATTAATATTACTATAACAGAGTAAATTGAAAAACTAGTCAATACTAACACTAAATTTAAAAAAACAGCTAAGCATCCAAAGATCAATAAAATTTCAAAAATATAAATTATTTTTCAAGCTATATTACTACAATGAATTTTACAATAATTTGTTGGAAAATATAATTTGATGAATGTTAATTTTGAAATCTAGTCAATATTAACACCAAAAATTAACCAAAGTCAAATCTTGTCTAGTCAGCACATTAATTATATTACTAACACAAACTAACAGAACAACACCAAAGAATATCCAAAATTTATTAAAATAAACTAAGAGAAAAACTAGTCATTTTGTAAAAATAAATACAAAAATAAGTCAAATTCAAGTCTAGTCAATATAAAAATCAATAAAACAACGAAAATAGTACAAGAAAGGAAAATGAAACTCTAGTCAACATTAACATCAAAATTTGAAAGAAAAATGAAAATCTAGTCAAATTTATAAATCTAATTAATAATATATGTTAGTCAATAATAACCAAAGATAAAAACTTGGCAGTGATGAAACCAATAATAAAATTATTGGAAAATTAATTTAAGTTAGCAAAAATTTATTGTTGTAGACGCAAGGGTTAATTGAGGCGCAAAACCAAAATTGTATTTATAATTACAAAATTGTAATTCTAAACATTCTTTAGTCAATATCGATTTTTTTTGTTAGTCAAACAAAAAACGAAAAGAAAAAGTCGTACCTAGTCAATTCATTTCTGGCTCAAAGTCAATTATCGTTTCTAAGCTGCGTCAATTAAGCGGATTTTATTTTGTATTTGTTTGAAAATAAGAAAATTGAAAGCAATAAAATTCTACAAGCAATACTGTAATTTACGGCTTGGAATTGGCCGATTTCCAAAAAAAATACAATATAAAACGAGAATTTCTTTGAACGGATGCACCGTAGTATTAATTAATTTAACAAAAATTTAAATGAACAAAAAAATATATGCAGACGATATAAGCATATGAAAAAGTGCTTTTGCCCCGCAAAAAAAAAATAAAATAAAGTAAAAGAATAATAATGGTAAAGTAAAGTAATTTTTGTTTTAAATGAGATCCCAACCCGGATAGGGCGGATGCAAAGCAACGTTTCGCAAACAACGAAGTTACATGCAAATAAATTTACTCTTTAGGATATGTAAGCAAACAAACGAAGTGTTTTCTCTCTTTTTGTTTCACTTTTGTTTTTCATAGATATTCTTATATAAATATACTATAAATAAATATATTTAAAGTAATATATATATAGCGTTTGTCGTTCGGATTATTTACGGAATTATTTGTGTTAAAAATCGTTCGGGATTCGAAGAAAATGAACTTTTCGGACGTTTCCACGATCGACGCTATCAGGTATATTCGACTAACGAACATTATTAGCAACACCAATTGAAAATTGCCATTTCGCGTTTAAAACAACAAAACCTAGATCGTATTTAAATAATATATTTAAAAAAAATATAATTATATTATATAAAAATTTAAAGAAAATGGTAATGAATAATCCCCGTATTTATACGTCCTAGTCCCATTTATAGTCAATTAACGTAATTACTTTTAACTTGATTCCGTTTTCGGGGGAATTTGATTACGAAAGTAAGCAATAAAAAAAACCGCGCGTGTAATGTTTAAGGTAATCTAGTTTTTAAGGTTTAATAATGATTTCGATTTTATTTTCCGTTTTTTTTTTATCTTTAAAAATTTTGTACAGATTATTGTGTATTAAAATGTAAACGGAAAGAAAAGAAGAAGAAAAAACGTAAAATTTAATCGAAAATCGAGAGTTCAACGAAGTTTCGGCAATATTTTTGCTACACTTTTGTTAATATTTAAGTTGTACAGATTTTTTCTTTTTATTTTTTAATATATTTTTTTCTCTGTAAGTTTTATTTAGTGGTATTTAGGGCCGGTGCAATAGGCCCGTGCGCTATGCCAACAAAAAGAAAACAAAACAAAGGCGAGTGTGAAGCTCTAGTCATTTAATTCTTAAGCTGTTTAAGAGTAGTAGTGCCCGGGCCCCCGTTCTATTACTTGGATTTGCGAAGAATTAGGCAGAGCTTAAAGAAATCGAAACGAAAAGAACGAAGTTCTAAGATGAAGAGCGAACAAAAATAACATATATTATATAAAAAAGCGAGAGATGAAGTATATAAAGAAGAAAAAGTAAAAAAAAAATATTTAAACCAAAAAAAAAAGTATATATTATTAAAGATAATTAAACGATGTGACGGGTGCCTTAAAAACGGAGAATGAACAACGAAACTAAATTAAAAGCAAAACAAAAACAAGAAAAAAATACTCAAAGAAGAACACCTCAATTGTTTAAATGAAAAAAAAAAAGAATATAAATAAAAACTATTTCTCTGCCTAAATTCCGATAAGTAAACAAAATGTAACTATTATGTAAGTATTAGGTGAAGAAGAAAGGAGGAAAGAAAGTTAAATTTAAGAAAAACGCAACCAAGTTATTAATATACAATTTTTTATAGGATTTAAGTATTATCCTTATTAACTATTATTATTATTACTATTAATTAGTATCCTAGGCCACAGTAGATGAGTGAGAAACGGTTAAACGAAGAAAAAGTTAACAGGTACGCGAAATTTTCTCCTTTGATTTTGTATAAAGAGAGCATCTAAAGAAAGAAAAAAAAAACAAAAATACCGATCGAAATGTAAAAAAGAAAAAATGATGTAAACGAACAAAAAAAAAGTAAATATTTTAGGAAAGTATTTTCTAGAAGTTATTTGATATGCATATATAGTTTATAAATTTATTATAAAACGAAACAAAAAAAAAGATAAATAAAAATTATTGAGTAAAAAAAAATAATGATTAATATAAATTAAAAACTTTAAATTTAATTAAAAAATTCGCAGGCAATAAATCCCGGTAGCTCTAATAATTATAATATTTAATTATTATACCGTAGTTGTTTGTTTCTCTTTCGTTCGATTAGATATATATATTTTTTTTTTATATATATATATTAAAAATTTTCTGTTTTGTTATTTCTCGTGATTCTTGGAGAGTGAATGAAGAAGGTTTCGTTCTTTGTCCGGGATGCGCCGGGTATTCGAAAAGCAATAAAGCACAGTAGACGTGCGGAATGAGGGTTCGTTATTCCCAAAAAAAAAATGTATAAAACGAAGAAAAGTTTGTGATTATTTTATAATTCTTATTTTTTTTTTTTGGGAACGAAATCGCCTCAACCGCACGGTGAAACATAGCAATATAGAAACTTAAAGTAATAAAAAAAAAAAACGAAGTGAATAAATAAGTAATAATATATTATATGAAGAGAATGATATATATTATTATTATTATATAAATATATTAGTGACTCGATTTTACTAGATGGGGGAAATAAAATTAAAAAAAAGTAATTAATTAAGTGAGCCTCGGAAATGTGCGCAGTACAAAAATTGGGGAAGATTTATATATATATATTGTATATGAAGATATTGTTTTGTTTCTGTTTTGGGGCTTTCCGAGTTCGATTGTTTTTTTTTTGGAAAATATGTAATGACAAACAAAAAAAAAGCGAAAACGAAAGAAGAAAAAGTGAAGAAGGTATAAAATAAATACTTTGTAATGGTAATTACTTATTGATTAACGACGATAGCATTTAGCAGCCTGCCTAACGATGATGAAGACGAAGATTGTATTGGAGATGAGTTGAAGAAGGAAGTAATGAAGAGTAATTAACTTATTTATAAACTTAATAGCAATATTTAGCGAACAGCAATAGATATCGTAATACGAGTATCGTAAAAATAAACAGTCGACGACGTAATACTAATAAATAATCAAAGCAATATTGTTCAATGTTTCATTTACTTTCGACTTAGAAACGTAGTCGCAGGAGGAAACGCGTTTAGTTGTTTTTTTCTTCTTCTTTTACTTTCTGTTCACCACGATTCGACGAATAAACGAGTTTCAGTTCCAACGAAAAAAAAAAGAAGTTATATATTGTAAATTAAAAGTATTTAAAGAGTATATATTATATATGAAACTATATATTATATAGTGCTCTAGTGCGCTGCGTGTTTAGCACGTGGGCATCGAGTAGCCAGCCTTGCCAAAGCCGAGGAGAGATTTTTTCATTCAAACTATAAAATTAACCCGAATATATTTGCAACAAAAACAACAACAAAAATAATACTTACTTATAAATTGTCCTAATTTCAAATGATTTAATTGAATTTGATCAACTCACCTGTAATTAATTTATGTATTTATGATGTAATTAATTTATATATTTATTATGTAATTAATTTTATTTATATATTATTTAATTCATTTATGTACTTATTCTCTATTTATTGTATTTATTTGTCTCTATTTATTATATTTATTCATCTGTTATGTAAAAATTCATTTTGTGAATGCGCTCCGAACACTTTGGACAACGTGCAGAGCTTGCAGTATATATATACATTTTTTTTTGTTCTTATTCTTTTGTCTTTCTCTAAGAACCTGTACACTTGCAGTCCAGTAATATTGACCACAATATTTATTATTGTAAACACTACATATAGTAAGTTTTGTATTATATATTTTCATAATAAATAGCATAGAAAAAAACTACAAAAAATAATCGTTCCAATCATCGATTCATCTTTGATTTCTCTCTATCCCTTCGTCGTCCTATTTTTTCCTTCTTAATCCGAATCCTCACTTAAATTGTTTTTCTTTTATCCTGATATTTTATCAGCGCCGCTCCTCGCAATTCTCGACGATAAAAGGACAATTTATCTGTAGGACTCAGACGTTATTATTACCTCATTTGGTAAATTAATGCGAGTCCCTTTTGTAAACATGATTTCGCGTATTCAAGGAAAAAAATATATATCTAATGTTATTCTTTGCAGAGGAAAGGAGATTATCCTTTATTTAGGCGTTCATCGCACGATTCCATCCTTTTCATTTCTTACGAATTTAAGGGATACATTGTGTGTGTGTGTGTTTTTTTTTTAAATAGATTACGTTTTGTCTGGGTTGCGACGACAACTTGAAGGATTTTATCGAATAAAAAGTGTATTATTCTCAGGACTATTTGGTAAGGTATGTAATAAAATTTACGTTTCAATCTATTTTATTACTATAAATTTACTATATAAAATAAATTTTACTTTCTTAATAAGCTTACTTAACCTTATATTTAAGTAATCTTACACAAAGGGGTCAAAATGACCCGGTTAATAAATATTAAAAAAATAAAACAAATAATTATTTTTTAAAACAAACACAGATTAATTCTTATTATTTAATGAATTTATCATCATTTAAAATTGCTCAAAACAATCTGGGTATTTCTTTTGAGCAAGTGGAACAAATTGGTCTTTTTTCATATTTCACAAAATGTTGCTGTTTTCTTTGTCATGCTTGGACAAAAAATCATCTGTTCCTTTTGGATGTGGGAATTTGGGTCACTCTAACCCACTTGTGGTACTTATATTAATTAATAACTTCCACAAACTATTTTTTTCTTAAGAAATACTTCAGCTTGCATTCAAGTATTAAACTAATTATAGAGCTCATCAAGGTAAGTTTTTTTTTAATTATATTAGAAATGACTATTTTTGCTAATTCAAAGTTTTGATTTTGTTTGTAATCAAATAATAATTAGATTAGATTTTTTTTTGAGATTTAGAGAATTTGAATTCATTTGTAACTTGTAGTAATTGAAAATACGACTGTTTATTTAGAATATTGTATTTTCAAAATATTTATATTGGAAAACATAAAATATTAATATAATATCTTGAACTACACAACATGTATTATTTGTGTCCAAGAATTGCAGGTTTTAAAATGTTTATGCTTATCAAAGTAAGTTTTTTTTAATTATTTTAAATTATGAAACTTATTTATCTAATTATATTATTAATCACATAGTTTCATTATTACATTTAACGTAAGACTTGGGCCATCATTATATGTATTTATTTACATATTGAGTTGTCCAGAAAGTCCGTGCTGATTTTTCACGAAAATTTTTGATCTATAAACCTTTCTTCATCTTTCAAGCAACTTAAACACTTAAACATTACATCCTCCCAGAATTGTTTAGGTTTTTCGTCAAAAAAAAATTATGTCCACTAAAAATTTATCGTTCTTGCAGTTAATGCAGTTTTGCAAAAAAGACCTAAATTTGTGAAAATCGGAAAGTGCATGGTGAATACTACGAGTGAACAAATATGATTTTTGTCCGTTAAATTGTGAAAAACTCATATATCTTAACGGTTTATTTAAGCAGGCTTCAAAAACGTTCTTTGTATTTGATATTTTTAATATCTCTGCTCATATTTCCGATCAATGTCTTGATTTCATCATTATTACTAGCAGAACTTTAAGGCTGAAATAATCAGTTCTAATTTTAGAGAATTATGTACCTAAAGTTAATTTAGCTAAAGCAGAATATGTCTTATTTAGTGATATTTTTGGCTTTACAGTAATAGAAAAGTATAAAAGTCTAAAATGCACTTTGTTCTCTTCCATCTTCACGAGAGTGCTAAATGTGTCAGTTTCATTTGATCCAAACCAAACGTTTTTTCTAAACACGGTTGAAATCACACATGTTCATTGTTTTTCACAGTTCTGACGAATTTTTCGGACAACTCAATATAATACATTCTATTTGCTTTTCTTTAACAAATACACAGAAAAAAAATTGTAAATTTAATTTAAAATCGTGTAAAACAGAAGTTATTTTAATGAATAGGCAATCTTTCTCATATCTATATCAGGATATTTTAATTTTAAGAATTATAATCAAAATTGAAAAGCTCTCTTCGTATAAAGTCGACTTCATAGCAAGATTACTTAATAGAAAGCTCATTTCATGGAAATAATTCGCTATTAATAGTATGTATACACTTTGTTCATGGATTGAAATGGAACAGCGACGTCAACCGTTCCAAACATTTTATTTCAATGTTGAACAATGACGAACGTAATACAGGTAAATTGAAAAGAGCGCACGTATATTTAGAATTTTAATGACGTGACATCACATATGACACACAGCAAAACGAGACGACGTCGCACGTCACGAAATTGTATATTTCATGAAATAAGCGTATCCAAAAAAGCCCAACGCCATCTGATATAATGTGCATTCCGTTTCGTTTCACATTTAACAAGCTTAACCGGAATTGTGAAATGCATAAATTTATACAATTTATTATTTTAAATGAAATTATACATAATTTATAAGATTAACAGATATACTCTTTTTTGTATTGTGTTTTAGTCCTTTCATTTTTATGAATATTCTTTATTACAGCTTTCATAGATACCAAGATGTTTGATATATTAAAAATGAAAGATATTCTATAACTTAATTTTCGTACTTTTTAATATAAAACATATACATTTAACACCTCACTTAATAAGTTCGTAGGATGACTTTTGGGTAATATTCGACTTTATTCATCAACATAGTCTCCTTCAAAAGTGATACATTCATTCCAATGCTTCTCTAACATTTCGATACCTTTCTTATAGAACGATTTATCGTTGGCTTCAAAATACGCTTCAGTTTCGGCAATCACTTCTTCATTGGAGCCAAATCTCTTTCCCTTGGGCATTATGTTTAGGTCTTCAAACAGGTAGTAGTCGCTAGGAGTTAGATCTGGAGAATACGGTGGAAAGCAATTCAAATTGCAATTCTTGCATTTTTGCCACTGTTTTGATCGACTTGTGACACGGTGCATCGTCTTGGTGAGAGAGCACTTTTTTTTTCTTCATTTGTGGTGGTTTTTCGCAATTTCTTCCTTCACCAATAACGAAATATAATATTCGCTATTCATGTTTTTTTCTTTCTCAAGGCCTCGTTTAACGAGTTTAATCCATTTCAAAATTTCTTGATTGTTACTCGTATAGTGAAACATATTCAAAAATACACATAATATGTGTACACAAGTTTTAAAATTGATGTAGCAGGCGCAAAATCTCTTCTCGTTAAGCGAGGTTTCACTATATACTAGTTTATAGGAATATAGGTATTGTAGAATTAAACTCAAGATTGTTGTCTGTTTTATTATTTGCATACTCAAACTACATCAGAAAAAAAAATAGATTTCTATTCTTATATTCTGAAGATTTTATAATTTCTAATCTAAGAAAGTATTACAATAAATACAAAACCATGAACGTCACAGAAAACAAAGATTTTTCTTTAACACTTTTAATATTAATTACAGTTTAATATTAATTGATTTTAAATTCTTATAAAATTCATCAGTTATATAAAATATACAATATACTCATTTAATTGTATATCTCAGGGGTTGGCAAACTGCGGCTCCGCATGCGAATTGACTTTAATATTATTTCACTAGAATATGCAGAAAATTATTTACACTTTCATAATGAAAATAGTAATGATTAAAATCAAAATCATTTAATTGAATTATGCAAATATTTTGTATGAATTTTCATAATTCGCTATAATTTAAAAAAATCTTATTATTATGAATTAATAATAAGTCACAAATAAACCATAATAATAAATTAAATGTATTGCATTTATGCACATTAATAATAATTATTAATTTATAAAATATAAATGTATTTATCGATTTTTCAATTAAGTAGAAATTTCATCAAATTGTTGTGTCCAAACGTTTTTATTACAATTATTATTGTTAATATAGTGTATTAACTCTTAGTCGCCTTATTATATAAACATATACATCAGCATAAAGGGAACCTTCACCATGAGACCGATTGTAACATTCCTTCCTATTTTCAACTGAGAACCAGACACAGAATAGGCAGTTTCATCGAGACCAGCTACTGATAAGAACATTGCTCATATTTTCAACGAGACGCAGAATTGGCAAAATACGTATAGGAGCAGGGACCTGAAGCGGAGCGTCTTCTCAAAACCGTGCTTTACTCCTCAAACTCCCCTTGCTTAGTTAATTTTATACGTAGAATAAGGATTTGTAATTAGTCTTAGGAAGTACTCTAAATACTAAGTGAAGAACTACAATAAAGCAAACAATATGAATATTTTAATAATAAACCGAAAGTACAACTCGTTCAATTTATTATTTAGCAAACCTAAGGCTCTACTACAGACAACAGAAGAAGATATCCCACAGTGTCCAGAAAACCATCCCTGGGACACGACAAAATTCAAACAATTTATTTTAAAACTTGTTCATCGTTTTACACGTAATAAATATAATTAATTTAATTCAACTCATAATTATTTACTTAAATTAATTTACAAAAAAAATATTTAATAAATATAATTTATTACATATATGCTTATTAATAATAATTATTAACTTACAAAATATAATTTTATTTATAGATTTTACAATTATGCAGACCATGTTTGTATTTAATATAAAACAAAGTCACAAGTATTAAATAAAATAATAAAATAAAGCTTTGAAACAAGATATTTGTAGCATTCACATCGACTTGTAAGAAATTCACTAAAATAACAGTGGGACAATTAATATTATATTCCTGAACAATTTGCTCCTCGAATAAAAATATACCTTTGTTTCCGAACAGAATTTCATGTTCGCAATTGATTGGTAGCAACAGCTGATTCATCGTGACGTAGAGAAGGCGTGTATGTTTATTTTAACGTTTCTAATTCGAAGCAGGCGTTGATTCAGCACATTCTTATTCTCATAAACATATCGGCAATTATTATAATACTGTTCAAATTTGTATTTCTTTTTTTATTGAATATATATTTATATGCAAAGTATACTTTTTATTGTTTTAACGTTTACAATTGATTTGCATCAACAGATGATTCATTATGACGTAAGTTTGGCGTTTTCATATCCATATAAGGCTTTGTTTTATTAGTCAATGATATTGATTGAACTTTAGAAAAGATTAGTGTTCAATAAACGAGTTTCCACTGAACTTTCATATAAAAAATAAGATTTATTTTAGATAGATTTAAACTATTCTTGGAATGATGGAAATCTATCATTACAATTTCAATCACTGAATTAAATGCAAATCATTTCATTATCCTACGAATTCTAAATTCATTTTCATATGATCATAAATAAAAACTATACTTTTCTTCGATTATTTCTAATAACAAACATTGAACAGAGATATTCATCTATTCTGATTCATTGATAAAATTAAAATGATTTATGTTTCAAAAGTATCATAAAGGAATAATTTCAATCTTTAACATGTACACAAAAAATAATTCATCATTAACGTAAATAAGTCGTTTTCATGCCCACATAAGGTAATGGTGAATGTTTCAATAATAAACCTAAGTTTTAGAAGTTTCTTATTGTATTGATACATAATTTAAACTAATCTAGAAAGATTATACAAAATACGTAATATACTACAATGTCCCTATAAGTAGATTTTTTGAACAATCTGTGATTTTTGGCATTTGCTTCCAAATATATCTTTTCCTTATACAAATATATAATCAATATTGCCAATATAACCTTTTGACAAGTTTCATTTCCTATAAGTTTATCAAATTGTTATTTTATGTTTTTTGTCATCTTTTTATATAGATTTCTGGACAATAAATTATGATTTATACATATTTATTTATTCGTCTTTGGCATATTTACATACTAATTTTATGTAATATTTACCTGTAAAATGATTGTAATATGTTGTCAAAAAAAATAGCATGAATTAAAGAGTTAAAATGTCAATTGTAGATAAGTATAGTATAGATTTAGAAGTGTAATTCATAATAAATGCTTTGTTTAGTTTTCGTTTTTGTTGTTTAACAAAACACGTCGAAAGTATGACGTGTCCCAGAAGCAGTATAACTGTGCCACCTATAAATAATACATCTATGTAAAATTAGTATCCATGTGATCGTCAGTAATTATGTAGACAAAAAAAAATCGATGGCCCCCGCATATGTTCTGAGCCTCTTATTGATAACCATCGGATCCCACGGATGAAACATGTCGATACGAACTCTACGTGCACGTCTACACACTTCAAAACACGTACCTTCATCAACAAGATTATTAAAATTTTGCTTTGCAATAATTGCTCTTCCCAATTCGGAGATTTTCATTACGTGGACTTGTTGCATTCGTCGTCATTCCTTAAAATATATGCGCACACATATATATAGAATTCGGTTGGGCCCTCTCTTCTACACGCACATCAGGTAATACCAGGTAGCACCTGGTAAGAGAGTAACAACAGCTGACCGGACATCTGTAACATCCCTTTTTACTCATATGGCACACAAAGTACATATTCATGGAAACGGAAGTGAACCACCCTCGAACAACCACAAAGATAATACCACGCTATTTTCTTTTAATTCCATTAACTACTTAATTATATTTTTAACTAACCAAATATGGCACCGCTCCACCGTTTTCCCATGATGCAACAACTGTCCTATACGAATCCTACACAAATTTCTCACATAGATCACATATACTTAACGGCAATGGTCTTTTTGCACAACAGCTACTGGAATTAATGATATATCATTCAATCTACCTTAATTACAGATGTAAACAAAACATGAAGTACAACTTCATTATTTTACTAAATTATGTCAAAACCATAGAAGAATTGTATCAAACTTATTATTTTCTTTAATTTTATTAACATCATAATTATTTGTAACTAAACATTTATGGTAAATTTTAACCGTTTTCCCATGATGCAACAATTGTACTATAATACTGCACGAATTCTCACATAGATCACAAATGAATACTTAACGACAATAATCTTTATGCATAATATCTACTGGAATTAATGATATATCGTTTAACCTACCATAACTTCATTTTTTTACTAAATTAGGTCAAAACCATTGAAGAACTGTATCAAACTTATTATTTTCTTTAATGTTATTAACATCATAATTATTTATAACTTAACATTTATGGTAAATTTGAACCGTTTTTCTATTCTATTCGAATTCTCCACGAAATTCTCACATAGATCACAAATTAATACTAATCTACATTTGTCTTTTGGTACAACAACAACTGGGATTAATAATATATATTTAACCCACCTTAATTACAGACGCAAACGTCATTATTCAATGAATTAGGTCAAAATAATTGATGATACTGTATCGAACTTATTTTTTTTTAAGTTATTAACATCATATTTAAGAATTGTATCAAACTTAATATATTCTTTGTGGTAAATTTGAACCGTTTTCCAATGATGCAACAACTGTCCTATACGAACCCTTCCCAAAATTATCACATAGATCACAAATGATTACTTAACGGCAATGGTATTTTCGTTTAACTCACCTTAATTACAGACGTGAACATTTAGTACAGCATAATTTTCACTAATTTAGGTCAAGAACTATTAAAGAATTATGTCAAGTTAAATATATTTTTTAATAACTCAATTATATTTTTAAATACACAAATGTGGAATTGGTCCATCGATTTCCAATCATATATAGAAAGGTCCAACGAATTCTACGTAAATTTTCATAGAGATTTTAATAATCTATCATTTAATCTCCCTTAAATACATATCTAATCTTACTGACTAACTTATTTTTTAACTACTTCAATCACTAAATTAAAGATTTACATCTAATTTAATGAATAGCCATGTTTTCCTTTAACAACTTAAATATTCACGAATTTAGAATGTTGCATATTTTGAACTAAATATACCTAAGTTCCATCAATTTCACAGCATGCAACAATTGTCCTACGAATCCTATTTTAATTCCTATAGGATCACAAATAAAAACTTTTATAACATTGATGAAATAAACTTTTCTTCAGTTATTTATAATAATAAAAAAAATTACAGAGAATATTACTTAAGGTTAAAGTAATTGAATTTTGTTTTGAATTTTGATCTTCAAAATTTGATCACGAATAATAATAACAATAATAAGAATATCCATAAAGTTAGATATGTAAATACAAAAAAAATGGTTGGTACATAAGATACACATTAAAAACTAACTTACAATTTACATATTTTTATGATTTACTTATGTGTTATAGAAATCTTTTGTTAAATTGAATTGTAACATTTTACTCTTTAAAGAAATAGCAAAAATTTTTTTCTTTTTAAATGAAAATTTAAGAAAATACAAAAGTAAAACAGATCCAAATCATATCTAAACCAATTTTTACTGAACTTTAATGCCAACAGAGTCTACATCTTTGAATTCTTAAATTAATGTTTCATTGTTGTCATTCCCAAAGCACCATATTAAGATTTGAATTATTTGACAATTAAATTGAAAATAATTTCGTTAAATCAAATATTACCATTTTCAAATTAAATCATCTAATTTCAATAAAATCTTCGTTTATTAAAAGAAAACATTCATAATAAAGTTATATTTAAACATAATATAGAAGGTTTTGAATATCAAATAATTTTATTTCTGTACACTTTTTTAATTTTAGTTGCTTATAGTCGTATGGAATTTGAGAAGTTTATTGATGCTATCCTTAACACTGTCATTGTCCATCGACTTGGCTGAAGGTCCATATGCTGAACCTCATTCATTTCACTGTCCATCTGTGATGAAAGCACCGAGAGAGCTCACAAAGGGCCTGGCTTGACCAGGATTCGAACCGGCGCCCATAAAATCGTGGGTAGGACGACTTAATCATTCGGCTATTAGTCGCCCTACATGTTAAGAATGATTTCAGGTGTTTCTGTTTATTTTAGGCATAATTACAGCATTTCACATTATTTATGTTTGAAGGATAAGTTTTGTAATAATTATTTATAAATAATACAAGTACATATTTATATAAACTTTAAATGTTATAGTATTAACATATGAACAACAGCTTTGGTCATAAACCGTTACAAGAAATAATCATATAAAAAAAACATATTTTTCTTAATTATTTAACAAACGAACTGTAATTGTAAATTTTAAAGCCGTACATCACTGTGCAATCTTCTTCAATTTTCTAGGAGATTTACTTGGTGTCGAGCGATATCCATTCGTTTAATTGTCATCTATAAATTTTCTGCGCAACAAGAATGTATCGCCTCAATCATCCATCCATCTCTTTGTGTTTTCCTTCATTCTTCGACATGCACTGAACCCTTTCAACAACCCCCAACGCTAAATTATTCAGAATGAACGGCCAACTTCGTAAGTTTCCTTTTAATATTTTATTGCTCAGTTTGTTGCATTGTACACTGTGGGATGGTGTGTTGAGGAGGAAGAGGGGTGCTAACATTTTCCGGATATTCAACATGTCTCCACGTTTACATTTCCCATTAACCAACATGATATTTCCATAAAGGAAACACATCGTCACACATAATCGAAATAATCCAAAGAAACACGTATAGATTTATATATGTATATATACGTATGGATCTACATATCTAATGTATTTACACTTGTACATAGATGGGATGACACCCTCTGGATGCGAGAATGAAACGTGCATGGCTTTCCGTATTCTTCCCCCTTCACCCACTCCCCTCACTTGGTACGATGCAAAGTTTTTCAATCACAAATGCTTCCACCAGTTTCGCGTTTAGAAGTTTAGATTCTTTCATGGACCATTGGAAAAATTTCAAATGTATTTATTTGTTTACTCGAAACATCAAATTTCCTTAAACTCGTTCAATTCAATCCTTCTAAGTAAATAAACTTATTTCATTATTTATATTTCAGGGTCAACAACCCTTTGCAATTGTTCATTTAAATTTATATGTAGGAAATAAATATTAGTATTATATTTTGATTACTACTATTTGTAAAATAAATAACAAATTGCGTTTTTTTTCTTTCGATCTATATAAAATCCTAGAAGTAGAGTATATACTAACTTCTAAAGATATTTACCTCAACATTTACTCGGATTATCAAATGTATCAGAGTATAAGATTCACCCTAATTTTATAAAAAAATATAATCACCTCAATTATAAATCGATTACTCTTAAAAGATGCTTTCCCTATTTAAAGGAAAACAGTATATTATAAACAACAGACAATTCTACAAAATATTTAATGTAATTATAATAAAACAAAGTATAATTATGTTTTTAATTTTCAATTTTAGGTTAAGTTCTAAAAAACAAATTGGAATTAATATATAACAAGACCTTGGATAACGAAGCTATGATATAACAAAGTCCGTTATTGTCTGATAATCAAGGAATTGAGTTTAGAAGAAGATAATCACATCCAAGAAATTATGTTGTCTAGATTTAATAGGTTTCGAAAATGTAAATGAAGATGAAGTTAAAAAAATAATTAATGGAGAAGATGATGGTTTATCAGCCGAAGATTTAAAAAATCTTTATAGTAACGAAGACAGAAAAAATGAAGACTTAATTAAAGAAGTTTCCGTAGAAAAAAATTGACAACCACATATTTAAATAAGTGATGATATGACATTGAAAACGTTTTTATTTTGTTTAGTAAAAATGATTCTGATTTATGAAGAAGTGTTATTCTTAAACAATCAATGTTAAATGCAATAATTCCGTATGAGCAATTGTTAAATGAAAAAGAGAGAAAAAGGGATCAAATTGTGATTTCAATGTATTCTGTTATACCGCTGAAAACTAAACCGCTTAACGAAGTAAATTCTTGGAACGCATCCTATTCGTTAATTGAGGTATGACTGTATTTTCTAATTGCATTTGGTGTAGGAAGAATATTCAAAATTTTCAGAAAATAATCATACAAAAGAAATGTTAGTAAAGTTATTAGTATTATTTTTTATATTGATTTAAAAAAAGTAGCTGTAATTATAAAGTGTATGATTAAATTAAAATATGTGAAAATCTCCACTCGATTTTGTCACCATAATCTATAGCAGCGATCGCCAAACTTTTTGACCTCACAGACCAGTTAATTCATAATTTAAATCCCGCGGACCACTAATAGGATTTTTAAGTGTTAAATATATTTATAAAAAAAAATTGTGATCAAAGAACACATAAAATGTACCTAGTTAATAAAATGAAACTATTA
>NW_017096863.1:39725-55682 GCF_001412225.1 Nicrophorus vespilloides
CAAAAATTGTACAAACAAAACAATTAAAAGATGGTTTAAATATTTAGCGTTATACATTATACATTTTTAGCGGACCACTAGTGGTCCGCGGACCACCACTTTGGCAACCGCTGATCTATAGAATTTCATTCTTAATTCGTTTACACTAATTAAACTAATTTTTTATTTGACTTATGTACTTCATGCAACTGTATTTTTAGTTTCAATAATTTAATCAAATGTATTAAAATTCTATTGCTGCAATGTGTCTATTGTGATACCTTTTTCCCTTTTTCTTTTCGTGAATCAAAAAAAAGTGTTCCTAACAAAACCAAAAGTAAAAAAAAGATATATAAAAGAGAGAAAGATGTAAATTACTGCGCTACCGTTTTGCTCTGGTAGACCGAAGGCCATCTGCCTACAGAGGAACCATCTGTCCGTCCCAACGGTACAGCACGAACCGCCCGAACCACCCCTCAATCATTATATCAACCCGTCGTTCATATACGTACGTACGAAGAAAATTTAATAATTTTCCAAAACCAAACAAAAATACGCGAAAAACGCGGGTCTTCGACGGAAACGTGATAAATTCTGTTTGCGCACGTCATTCTCCCGTAAATATGACCGTAATAAATCATCGCAATGTTCGTTGCACCCACATAATGTTTACTGAAAACGTGTGTGCATGTGTGTAACAGGCTAATCGATACATCGAACATATAAAACATTTCTCCTCTTCTTCTCTCTCTCTCTCTCTCTCTTACACATACACATGTAATCAACTAACATTGGTGACATAATCACACATTCTTTTCGATTACCATCGCACCTAAACCCCATCCCTCATCCCTTCTCTTCCTCCTTTTTCTTTCACCTCCGCAGCACGTACATACAAATACTTAATGATATTACTTTGCTAACAACTTCTTTATGGCACTTTAATCGCGCACGAGCCAAAAGCGACGATGGAAACTATTACCGTCCATAGAAATCCATAATCTCAATTATTTAATGGACGCATTTAATTTACACACCCAGCGTATCTACAACGCGCGCATGGAATAATCTATAATGTAAATATTCCGCTCTGCTTGCCGCTGAACTATCGCAAGTGAATTATTAATCCTTTCCATTTTAATTACACCGCGACTGTATACGCTTAATTCACATGCAATTAGCTTTTCCCATAACAAATATATATATATCTCCAATTAAACGTTTCCCATCATTCCTCAGATAAATACCATTACACGAACATCAATTCATTAGTCTTACCTTCTAATTAAAAAAAAATCTACTGACTTTTTATTCTGTAAGTAATTTAATAATTCCAATAATTTAAATTATTTAACAATTTTGTTAATTTTACATTTATTTTATCATATATTTCTAATTTTCCAAATAATATAATATTTTAGTGTTTTTAATTCACATTTTATTTTCACTATGAACATTCAATTCAGTAAATTATATTCCAATTTTCAATGAAAAGGCGCACTATTATAAAGCTAATCTTTGTTTTCAGAGATGAACATAGGCTATATTAACTTACATAAAAACTGAAATCATATTTTAAAATAAGAAATGAAAGTTAATTATTTGTACTTTTTCTTTCTTTCATTGAACAATTACTTAACAATAACACTTCTTCTTAATTGTTTGAGGGGCGGTGGTACACGTAACGTAACACTTTTTGAATATGCATAGTGGGACATTATTACAATTTTCTAGAAAATGCCCAGGAACGAGGAATTCTTCATTAATTTGGTTAGCATATCAAAGGATAAATCTTGACCATTCCATTCGATGTTGATTCAGTTGACGTGGTTGTCTAATTCAGTTGTTTAGAAATTTAGGAATTTTTGGTCCCTCATTTTTTTCACTGAAAAAAATGATTTCACCTTTCTTTTCTTTGTATTCGTTTTCAAGGTTTTCTAAACCTTTCATTGAGAAACCAACATTTTCTGCATTCAATACATGTTTATAATATTTTCATTAAAATTTCATAAAACTATTATTTGAGCAATTTGAATAACATTATTTTGAACTTGAATGTTCTTTACAACTTTTAGTACATCTTTTTGCCATATTTTAGATGATTGTAGAACGTTGGATATAAATTGAAATATTTTGAAGTTAATTTGGGCTTCACCTGGCGGATTTTATTATATTAAAGCTTCGTTATCAAAGGTATATGGTTAAGTAAAATTGATATTCTTTGCATACAACATGATAATTCAGAAAGATTAGTTAACGAAGATTAATTTTACGGTTTTTTTAACTTTCCATTTGGAATATTCAATCAACCCAAGATAATTGTATTTATGAAAATTTGTGAAAATGAGTAGTTTAAATGATAAAGCTTAATAATAAAAAGGTGGAATTAATATGAAAGGAAAAGAAACTGCATAATTTATTTTTAATAATAAGTAAGAATTAAACAATTTTTTATTATTCCCATATTTTTTCCATTCTCATAGGTTCTATAAGTCAAATATTATTTTCAAGCTTTTCTTCCACATTATTTTGACTATATCCAATTACATGTTTATTTCTTGGCCAGATGTAACATCGAAAAAGTCAAATGAAAAAGATGATGACAATAAGCTGCCTGAATTATCTTATTGCTCTTCCAATTGCTAAAACAAGGAAACCGTTTACTATTAGCGAGAAGTTGGTAAATACTAATCTTTGATGTTGGGTCCTCCACTAAAAAACTAGAGGCTATACCTCTTTCGGTCGCCACTATTCGAAGAAGAATTGTTAGTATGAATAAATATCGATATTGAAAAGCAAGTTATAGAGAGGATAAAGAAATCAATATATCTCGATTCAATTTGAAGAAACCTACTTTGTTTCATGATATTGAAGAATATTTTTACACAAATAAATAAAATGCTTTTAAAAAGACGACTATTTTGGACACAACAGAAAGTTTCCACATTTAGAAGAACTATTGAATGCTGCTAATATAAACCCACCATTTCAGCTAACTGAAAACATCAATAATGTTTTCACTGAAAATCCGCGTAAAGGTAACCTATCTATTAATAATCTCTTTTTAGAAGAAACAAAATCAGCAGACGTTGTACTAACCAAAAAATATAAATTTAGTTTTAATAAATAAAATTCTTTCTAGTTTGGTTTTTCTTTCTAGTTGTAGCTGTTCCGTGTTAAAAGATTGCAGAATACTGGTCTAATGGATTTAGAAAGAAACATACCGAAATATTATTGTTTCTATTCCAAATTTAATTATTACTGATGACTATTTTCTTTATAATAAGTAAAAAACAGTATTAACATTACTTAATATTCAAAACTTTTGTTCTATAATAATTAAATATTACACTATTACATACTAGTTTTTTTTTTGTATGAAAATACAAAATTGAGAACACATGTTACTTTACTTTATATTAGATTTTGTGTGCACTAAATACGGTAATATCGTCTTGAAAATTGGTCCCCGCTTTCGAGGAAACAACAACCCCCGTTATTAGCTCAGAAACAGGCGCGTGCCATATTTTCCACAAGCAGATGCATGGTGCGACCCCCTTACTTTCCTATTTATTTTTATCACGTAACAATTTAAATCCCGTTCCACCCAGAAACCCATTAAACCAATGTATTTAAATAATAACGTTAACAAGGGGTAAATAAATGAGAAAGACAATTTTCTGCACGTTTATTGTTAAATTTTGTTGCATTTACACAAATTAGTTTTAGACTGATCAAATATATTTCGACGAAATTAAATTTTTCACTCTATTACGCAATCAAATTAAAATTGACATAACCTCAATGGGAAATCAATGGAAAAGAAACAAAATAGTAACGCTTCTTTTGTGACAGTTTGCTTATTAAACTAAAATTAAAGATTAATTAATATAATTTATTGAGACAGCAAAAAGTAATTCATTTTTAAATCATTAATTAAACTAATTTTCTCTTTGTATTTGACAAAAAATGGATATATTAGAATATTATATGTGAATCATCGTAAGTCGAAAAGTTAGTGTATTATGATTTAATCAAGAAACAAGTCATAGTATGTTCATTAAATACAGGAAGCTTGAATAACTGAAATAAATTGTCTTACTGTTTTTCGGGCTTCAAGGAAGTATTCAACAGTTAGCGTGTTCCATCAAAATCTTGCTAAATTTTAATTAGATTTTCAGTTAATTGGTGTGCACGCACTTTGAAGTAAATCGGAAAGGGCAAAAAGGGGTGCGCGCGGACTCAGGATTTTCCCTTTTGTATAATTGCGATGCCTTAATGACATTATTAAAATTTACTTTGGAACCGGCATTAACAATAAGTATACGGTATAAATACATTACGCGTTCTTTCCATTACCAAACCTCGTCCAAGGGCCCCTCCCCCCTTACTTAAGACAATGATTTCAATAAATGGAAAACGGAGAACACTCAATGTTTATTTGTGCTTTTCAAATTAGGAACGATACTTTATTAAGCGGAATTTTATGAAATTGAATTTATAATCAAAAACGGAAATAATATATTTATAATCTAGTTTCAATAATGATTTAAAAGACAAAATTCAATAAAATGTCTAAATGAATAATAAAAACTTTACTATTAAAAACTGTTTTATAAGAAGCTAAATTAGTAATTAAGAAAATTTTGGGAATTAAATTTTTCTTCGTAATAAACAAAATTTGAAAGAAATTATGAAATAACATTAAATATCTGTTGTATTTAAAGAAAAATACAATATAAGGCCATACTTTTACCATTAACATTGATAAATAATTATTATTACGTAATATTAGTTATACCAAAAGATACGCAATATATAAGACCACAGTTTCAGTTTTGATACGAATATTTTATCATTAAGTGAATTGGTGACAAAAAAAAATGTAAAAATCAATTATTGATATTTCGTAATATCAGTTACAGAGAACAATTTGAAAATAACAGGAAAAACTTATAATAGTAAAAATATGTAAGAAATGTCATAGTTTTATCTTTAATATCAATTGAATTAATTTGAATAAATAATATATTGTGATCTATCAAAGAAAATTGTAGTATAAATACAAAACAAACGTATAAAAGTTAAAGTTAAGTTATAATTGTAACCAATTCAATATATAATTTATTATAAGTGGAAGTAATTAAGTGTACATAATGAAATTTAGTTAAATAATTTAATTTAACTGGTTTGCTCGTGGAATGCAAATGAATTATGAGTTTGCAAAAGTTTGTTGCATATAAATAATTGAATGTAATGAACAAATTCGGTTAGGAGTTAATTAAAATATTTGGCTTTGCGGATGGATTTAATTAGACAGTATGTAATTATGAGTTGATTAGTAAAAGGGTTCTGCGGGGTTCGCCAGACGTTTGATTAAGAGAATATATACAGTGGATATGGCTGGATATGTGTGTGTGTGTGCTTAAGGATACGAGATAGACAGGTTTAAATAGTTTCGGTTTGGAATAAAGAGAGAAGGAGATGGATAAACGTGTATAGATGGAAAGAGAGATGGAGAGCTGATGCGATGATATTGCTGATCTCTCAAGTTTGTTGGATTAGCATTCAGGAAGCCATTAGCTAAATGATGTGATGTATCTGCTGATTACTTCCAGCAGGGCGATACGCCTGGAACGGACAGATCGAGGCAGGGGCAGCAGGTCGGTATTAATAAACTATTGCAGGCAGCAACGCAAACATACAGACAGCATCGACGGCGGCGGAGGCAACATAGGAGATAGTAAATTTCAATTCCTGTTGGACCCACGCAGATTCCCGAAGAAATTAATTAACGAAATGGGTTGTTCGCCTATCCGTGGCGCATTTCGTTATTCCGATAGTGGTGGAGAGGAAGAGAGAGAAGGAGAGAGATAGTAGTGGTTGGTGAGGGGATTCCCCGCAAACGTACGATTGATCGAAATCCGGACCTCGCGATATTACCGACATGATATCCTCTTATTACCAGTGCCAAAGCCGGACCCATATTCCATTAGCCGCACGAGATATCAATATTCCATTAAGATATGTATCCATAATGCAGCGGCGATATGCCCATACCACCTAACCCATCTCCTTCCCCCATATCTATCTAGCTGCCTACCACCCTCGCTCACCCTTCGTATTACCGTGTCGATAGACATCGAATCATCGTTGCAACCAAACAAAACGAAAATCACCTACTCAACCTGATTAAATATTATCAATATAAATTCAATGCGAATTCACATGCAAACGTCATCTGTCATTGGTGCCACACATTCATTTCTCTTTTTTTTCAACAGTCGTTGTCAATATCACCACATCTAAAATTAGGCCCAATTTTAAAAAAATCTTACAATTCTATCTTCAAGTTTCTCTTCTTCGTAACGGGCGACATTAAATTTTAATTATAAACATTCAATGCTAATTCCCATACAAATGTCAACTGTCATTGCTGTCAAGGCAATACATTCAATTCTATTTTTTTTTTCAATGTTCGCTGTTTGTATCATAACATCCAATTCGAAGGTGGTCAGTTTGAAAATGATACTATATAAAAAAAACTTACAGTTCTACCTTCAAATTATTCCACTTCAAGTAAGAATTATAGAAAAAAATCAATGCGAATTTATATGCAAACGCATACATAATCTCCTTGGTCCACTCCAAATAGAAATATTGATGGTAGAATCGTTTCAGTGTGCTCATTCAAAGTTTAGGTGGCGGTCACCATTGAAGGGTCCTTATTGAATTACGTAATTGTCAAGCGCGGTTGTCCTGAAAAAAAATATAACCTGAAAATGGTGCACTTTCAGCAACCATACTTTGACAGAACGTAGTAGATAAACGCATGAGATCATTTGTCAACAATCCAATGACAAGAAACATGAAGAATGTAAAAAATATTGTTTGATTTTAAAATTTATAGATTGTTTAGCTGTTTGGAATGACAAAAGTTTTGGAATATGGTGTTTGGTTATGAAATATCCAATGTTGCTACACTAAATTCGCCTCAGGTCATTGCACTTGTTGATTTAGGACGTGGCGAGACCTGAACGTGGTAAACAAATATTTGCAATTAATTATCCAATATTTAGGTGCGCGGGTGTTAATAACTGCCGGAAGGATGAGATACTGTGAGTAATGATCGTTGCAGACCATTACTTGCACAGTCCAAGACTAGGTATATTTCTTAACCTCTTCAGCTACATCATATATAATACATACATGTATGGATGTATACATGTATATAGGTATACAGTGTGCAAGGCTTGCAGCTCTCAATGGCCACTTGTGGCTACCCTTCACACTTCACATGCACCCCACACTCTCCGACGCCAATCCGACCCCTCCGACGCAGCAACCATCCGCACCTCTCGCACCCCCGCATTGCCCATCCAACAGCCCGAACACAGATAAAGTGTACTCGCCTCGAGGGTCATCTGCAATCAGCTTGTTGAGCAAGACTTGCATATACTCAAAATCATTGCTGCGGCACGCATTTCTCACATTATGTCACATGTTATTAAGCTGAAACGCAAACATGCATAAAGCAATGACTAATTTCAGTTTAAAAACACATCTGATCGTCTTTATTTCTTACACCTTCAAAATAACTGATTTTTTTCTAATTGAAAAAGTTATAACTTTCATAAAAGCTGACATTAATTTCATCAATATATGCTATCAATCACTTTTAATAAATGTCACAGTTATGACAAGTCACAGTTATCACAACAACTAAATGTGCTTAGATCAACTTTTATATGATAAATCAATATAATTTTAAAAAAAAGTGTTTCATTGTCAATAACTAATTACTATCTAATCTCAGTGTACTAATTATTTTATCAATGCTCATTGACAATTAACACAAAATACGTAAAATAAAATACACATCATTATTTCATATAAATTATTCTTCTGGATTCCAATTATCAAGAAATTAGATGAGTTATTGTATTTGAACCATAAGTTGACTAGACGTAAAGTTGACGCAGTTTGTTAGCATTTATTGGTAATCAATTATTTTACTATAAGAAAAAAATATGCTAAAAAATAATAAAAAAAATAAATAAAAGAACAAATTACTTTTTTTGATATTTCTTCTTTTTTTAATTAAAAAAATATATGCTGGTGGTCCAAATTTGGCAACTTTTAAATATATTGTGAATCAATGATGAAGATGGAGTGTGCATTCATTTTTTGTAAACTGTAACTAACTATTTATTATATATCGTGTGCAGATTAATAAGAAATACAATCTGTTTTGACCTTGTTGTTAAATTTTCTAATTTTTAATCGATAATAAATTGAGTAAATAATTTTATCGGATAAACAATAAATAGGCTGCATTTATGAAAATTTCATCGGTCAGTGGATCAAAGTTGATAAAACATTTTTAATCCTTGAATTCTTGCAAGCGATTTTCCATGGATGAACGCATATATAATGAACGGAACAGCATTCCGTCGAATCTCTCATATCTACAAATGGTAAGTACCGATAGACAACAAACATTCGTTAGTGTTAATTGCTTGCATTGCTTCTTTTTCTTGTAGAAAGTTCTACTATTGTTGCTTTTGGTCTGTTGGCCCAGTGTTTGGAGTTACTCGCACTGCAGACAAGCAGTATGTCGACAATCGTCTTGCTGCGTCACATTGTCCTGCAGAGCTTGCTCCTCTTGTAATGATGATTGTAATGTTCCACCGTCGCCGTATCCAACTTTGCCGTATCCAACTTCGCCGTTACCACCTTCGCCCTCACCGACACAACCAGATGGCAGCAAAACAAACGTTGATAATAATGCGAAACATGAAACTAAAGTGGATAACAAAATAGAAATCAGCAATCGTGTCGACAATATGAACAAAATTGAAATACCTATTAATGTGAATAACAACAACGTCAATGTTATTAGTTATAGTCACAAATCATCTGCAACATCAGTTATAACACCGTATCCACCACATCCAACGCCTACACCACATCCAACGATCACAATACCTCCAGGAACGTATCCACCAACACCTCCACCAACGTATCCACCAACACCTCCACCAACGTATCCACCAACACCTCCACCAACGTATCCACCAACGCCTCCACCAACGTATCCAACACCGTATCCAACACCGTGTCCACAACCACCGTATCCGTCGTATCCACCGTATCCCCAACCGTGTTCACCACCATGTCCAGCGCCGTATCCAGCGCCGTATCCAGCACCGTATCCAGCACCGTATCCAGCACCGTATCCAGCACCGTATCCACATCCACATCCGTATCCTTGTTTACCCTGTCCACCGTGTCCACCGTGTATTCCACATATTTGGTCATCTTACCACCGCAAAACATGTGAAACATCATCGCATTGTATTCCATGTAACACTCAATGCCAGCAGCAGTGTTACCATAATAGATATGGAAGATAATTGTAAATCGCAAACTGAAAATTACTTAATTATATTCAGTAGTTTATGTATTTATGTAGAAGCTTCCCTTTTAATAAGCCATCAATGATATTAACGAATAAATATATTGCCAAACAAGATGTTCCGTTTAATCTAATCCCATCAAATACAATCTTCCAAATAATCGATTGTCGTTGTTAATTTTTAAATGTAATTTTGTGTCGAGTTCATTTCTTTCACAGCGACATTATATTTATTATTAGTCTTCAAATAAACGTGTCACTTCAATTTGATAATGTTTCTATAGCATTTGAGAACGAGTTAATTTAGTAAGTTGAGATGAAGCCAGTTTGTCAAATTTGTTATGTATTGGTTTAGATCATCTAAACTTTCAACTTAATCTAATATATAATAGATTAAATGTACTAGTTTTATTGATGTTTAAATTGTTGATTACTGAATTATCATCTATTATTTAACATGATCGAAGATGCAAATCTGAAACTAAACTGATATTGACTAAATGATGGAACTGTTTTCAGATCTTTCAAGCATTACGATAATCAAATATAAATGGATTCTATTTAATTCAGATTACTCTTGATTATTTTACTTTCTTTTTCGGTTTCATAAATAATAATGAACGCTTCGGAAACTTTAACGCCTTTGACAAAATGAAAGATTGATGAGACGAAGCAGACTAAAATAAAATAAATATATATGGAGAATGGTTGAGGATGTTTATGCATACAACAAATAGTAAAAGAACAAAAAAAAAGAAAGGAAGAAAAGAAAAACAACAAAAACAAAGGAACGAGGATGCGAGTTGGAAATGGTGGGACGTCGATAATGATTAGAGAAAGTTACCGGGAAGCGGGTCGTGAAGTATTCATGCTTAAGGTCCATCAAGTATGCACACGGTCCCGTATAAAAGGATTGGGGGATTCAAAATATCAACCGGTGGCATGAATCTTTAAGATCCTCGCAACCCCTCGCTCTTTCGATCAACTTCCACGGAGAGAAGAGACACGCGAGAAAAACAATCCAGTCATGAAATATAGATGGTGAGAGAGAGAGAGAGAATAAAAAGAAGAGAAAATCATAAAACATATATTTATATAGGAGAATGTTGACCATCTACTCATTTTTTTTTAAATTTAAAACAAAATAAGTAATATTTCAAGAAATACAATTACACATGGTAAAAAATGTAAAAATTGTGTCAATCGGTCCAATCAAAACAACTGTTTTTTCATAATCAATTGCTAGATTAATTGCAGATTTAACTAAAAATACTGTTAGGCCCTAGGCAACATAATTAAATTCCAATTTGAATGTAAAAGTGACAAGGATACTTCGTTTGTACATGATTTTTATTTATTGACTTTTTTCACTTTAGGCTGCTTTGATATCGATTCTTACCAGTCCAATTTAAGCAACTACTTGTGCACGAAAATTAGACAACTTAAAGAAATAAGCAATGATTTAATGACATATTTTACTACTTACATTAGTACTGTTTTATAAATCAAAATTCCCTATTTATTTCATGTTACGATAGTGGTCCAACCTAGGCTACAGTACATGCAATATACAAATAACAAAAATCAGAGGATCGTTGAAAAGAAAAGAGAGATGCGTTTACTTACTTCTTTGTGCAACTGGTTTTCCATGTGAAAACAGAGTTTTCCAAGTGAAATCGTTGCCGCGATATTCGTTCCATCTTTTCTATCCAGAGACGTATAAATAACCATCAATCTCCTTTAAAGGATATGTGTGTTCGCTTTCGCGGACGCTTTTTTTCGTATTCTTTAGCGTTTAGCTTATTTATAGAGGAGGATTCGGCCCACGTCGTCCTTTTTATTTTCATATATTTATCGGTCCCCGTTCGCGGGGCGAATTTATCTAGCAATTATCGTTCCGATTTCGCTCGGATATGCCGGACGGGATTTATTGCCCTGCACTCCGAAACGCTTAACCAACCTTCCGCCTCTCTTTCTCTCATACTTTCTAGCAATTTTTTTTGTTCACCCTCGTCCATAAACCGATTCGGAACAGCGCAAATAACACTCCCGTTGCAAAAAGATCAAGATCATTCTGTTAAGACAATTAGAATGTCTCCAAAACACAGACATAACTATTCCTTATGATCAATACTATAAACTAGATTTGTTTTATGAAGACTTTTAGTTCATAATTGACGCGTTTCTTAAAATATGTATTAAAATAATGGAATATAAATGGGAGTAACGTACAAATATATTTGATTTGTTGATACCTAATAAGTTTTATTATTACTACAATAGTTGAACAGAATAGTAAAAGGTAAATGTTAGCAGACTTGATATATGAATTATGACGAAGAAATCATTGTGGGTTGATTAAAAAGAAAATTGACTTTCCTTCGTGTGTAACAATGGGCATCCAGAGAATATACAGAATGTTGTGTGCGCAAAATATTATTATTCAAAGCGCAGTAATAACACTAGGGCCGAGCGACGGAAAAAAAGATGACGAGGGGAGAGAAAAAAATGCAATTCCGGAATGTAATATTTCTCTTAAAGGCAATAAACTTTTCCGGAACGAAAGTCAGAAATGAAAATGTGTACGTGTGTGTGTATGTGAGTATATGAGGAAGAGAATGGTTGGAAGGGGGTTTTGGTGCGAGGCTGAATGAGAAGACGAGTGTATATATATATATTCAACATACTTTTGTAGTAGTTCTTGCTGTTGTTGTAGGATTCCTGTGAGTGGTCTTATCTAAGGCAGGGCAATATATATTTGTTGTGCTCGTCTCCCGTTCTTTTAAAGGAGCCCCGGAATATATACAAAAGCCACTATTTCCTTTCTTCGTTCAGCCAAGCCAAACCAAACCAAACGAAACCAAGGCGAGACGAGTCCTAGTCGAGTCGAGTTGAGCCAAGCATCCAAACTACGAACCACCCCTATTTGCGGATGGGCAGCAGCAGTCTTAACAACCCTCCTCCTTCGTCGCCACCGTCGCCTCATCCGACGCCGACGTTCGATTGTCTGTTGGAATTGCTTCAAATTGCTTTTTCCGACCGCTTCCATAATGAACCACTCCAGGTTACTTTCTCCGCCAAATATCGATGTTTACGAAAACAACATTCGAACAACAGCACCCAAAAGCACCGAATACTCTCGGATAGATGAGAGAAACACGAAAACCAGATACAAACTCAGATTGCAGCTAAATAAGAAATTTTCAAACGGATGTGTATTTTGTTTGTATTCATATTATTATCCATAATATATGATAATACCTGCATGATTATTAATAATGTACAACCATTAATAACAATGGTGCACTTGTATCATGTACAAAAGTAATTGCATAATAAGGCTTCGATTAGTCCGGTTTGAAAATTTCAAAACTCAATTTGAATTGAGTAAAATTGAATTTCGAAAAAAAAAAATCTCAAAAAAACAAATATGCACGAATTACTTATCTACCAATATTTAAGAATTTTACACATGATATAATATCTTTACGTTTCATTTATTAAAGATAAAACTATAATATTTCATTTAATAATTCAAAATATTGTTTACATAATCTTAACTATATTTGTTAAAATTATTATATATTTTTTATTTGCAGAATTGAATAATAATTTGTTTTCTTCACCGATGCAAATTTGGACTGTGAAAATAAAACCATCATTCATCTTTTTTGGAATAGAAGTAGTTATTTTTAGATGTGAAGTTGAAGTGTACAAGCAGTAGTTCGACCAGTCGCGTCAACAAAATTATTCTGTTCAATTGAATTTCCACGAGGCGTAGCAAAAACGACTCCGGTCTTCGGATATGAATGGTTGTCGGATCGCTGTCCTACTATGCTAATTACGGCCGTGATGGGTTTAATTTAGATATAATGTCCTCGAGGACGTCCTGAATTAATGAACGTAACGTATACCCACTTTAATTGAGCTTAGATTAGATCTCCCTGCTCGCATACTCACAACCCGACTCACAATCTCGACCGAAATGTCTTTCCTTCCAATTCCGCAACCAGCCGCAGCCCAACACTCACCCCGCTCGAAACTACTTTTTGCGCAACAACAAAACATCATTTTCCAATTAAAACCATCCACCCTCCCATATCCCACGATATCAACTCCTCAATTATTGCGGATCAACTGGATTTATCACTTGCTATCTCGAACATATTTTCGTTTTTCTAAGGGTTCCGACTGAGAGTAGAAAATCGCTTTTTTTCCCTTTAAATGTGCCCCCATCGATACGTCAATTAAACGTTTCATTGTCGTTTTTATTATGCTAGGTGTCCCCCACGAGGCGGGGGTGTTGAGGACAGTTGCGTTTTACGATTCGCCTTTTTCTTGGGGGGATGGCGGAAATTGCCGGCCGAATGGGTGGGACGCGAGAAAAAAGGATCGGCGAAAAGGTGCTGAGCCGGAGGAAAACCCTTCGCATAAAAATTGTTTCCGAATGTTCCGATCTTATTTATAATTGAATCATGCTTCTGCGGCTGCTCCCTTTTATAACCCAACTTAATCGCATCTCGAACGATTTTCCTTTTTTTTCTTTCTAATGCTGCATTCACACTGAACAGGATACGAGACATACATATCTATCAGACGTACAATTGATTGACAAATGACAATAAATCTGACAATTAGTCTCGTATCATTTATAGTTTGGATGCAACATAATGCAAATTATTCTGATGATTAAATTTACTTTCATATACTTTCAAATAAGTTTTTAAGTCATGAAATTGAGAAAAAGTTGAATAAAAAATATATTTTTTAGCTTTTCAGATTATGAGAAGATAAATCCAATCTTCATGTCTTGTCTTTCAGAAAAGCGTGTCTAAAACTTTTCACCAAAAAAAGTAAATCTTACACTCAGAATAACATAATTACAAAATTAAACAATTACATTTACGCAGAGCGAAGATCTAAATTGTACATCTAAAGTATTTTCAGCGGAATGCCTGTTCTTGCGTGTCATTGTCTTGTAGATGATCCACCCCTCTCGTCCCATCTCCTTATCATAATTAGCAACTCGTAGTCTCTTTGGTATTCTTCGTAACTACATTTACGTACTCGTAACTGGCTTTCTTCATTCCACATTTGTAGAGCTTTAAGGCCGATCCTCCTCATCCTCCACCTCCATCTCATTCTCCTCCTTATCTCACCGTCCTCAATCCCGTCATCCGCAGCGAGTTCGAGAGCCGTCGTATCCTTGCGCCAACAGCAAAACGCGGAAACATTCTGCATTTCGTTTATTGATTTTAAATTGAGGATTGGTTTCATGTATTAATTGAAGTTTATTAGTTTTCTTGTTTCTTAAGATACGAGGTTTTATTTTTACTCTATTTAGAAGAAATTCACTTTTGCTTTTCCGGAAGTAATTACCAGAGTATCTGTGATTCTACAAATAATCTCTTGTAAATTCAAACTTCTTTACATTTATAGAATAACATTCTTGATCTCTATTGGACAATGGATTAAAATGATGATTTGTACATGTTATAGATATTGAAACGATCATAATTTTAGTAGAAAAAAAAACTTTACTTCAATCTGTAATAAAGGAAGGTTAAAAAGGATATACTCATATGGTAAACTAATTATGTGGTTGTCAAGAAAATATAAAATAATTTTCAGTATAATTAGGAAGCGTTGCTAAAAATCAAGTTGTGAGATGTCATGTGTTTGTTGTGAAATGTAAAAGTTTTGGTGACAGAATTCAGAGCGGAACAACATTTTAATTAGGACGGTGAATACAGAATAACTGTTTACGAAATATAATATATTTCCATCTGTTGAAGTATTTATATCCCCTGCGTCGCGTTTAGAGGTTCAGTCAAGGGTTGTTTGTTTTGTGCGTTGTAGGCAATCCGTCAAGTTAATGCGAAACGATGTGTACGCGATATAAATAAATTTGCGATAAGGCAGACACTTAAACATAAAGTTTCGTTAGGTCGTATGGGCTTGGCTCGAAGAAGAAGTGCTGGTAGTAGCAGCAGCAACAGCAACGAGCAGTTATGGAGGATGAGGAGGGTGGAGGAGGAGGAGACGTAGGACGAGAAGGGTCGAAGGAGGAGGAGGAGAAGCCGCGTATCAACTGGAAAATATTAGCGAGGCGTCGCGACGCGTCTGCAGCGGAGAGAGCCGAGTTATTTATTGCAAACTAGAAGGGCGCCCCTGCTGCGAGCCCTACTATATAAAATTTGTGAGTATACTGGAATGTATGTGTGTGTGTAGTATATATGTGTGCATGTTTACGGCGAAAACAGAAACGCACTCCATGTTCTACAAATTAATGGCCTCCACTTAATCTTAACCGCTTTAAGGTTGGCAAATTTTGGCTTGCTTTTATATGAGGCATATTTTCCCAACAACGGCAACAAAATCTCAATTTAGTTGTGCGACGTAATATTAAAAGATATAAACAGTAAGATGTATTTTATTGCGAAAAAATATTATTATCTTTCGACAAGTCTTACATATGGTGACTGTTTCCTGGGATTAGCTATTTTTTTATAATTCCGATTCCCGGGATTCACATTTTAAACCCGGGATTATTGGAAACG
>NW_017096864.1:0-67382 GCF_001412225.1 Nicrophorus vespilloides
TATATATATATATACATATACATAATATACATAAAATGTATCCAATAGGATGAAAGTCTTTGGGCCCTTACATCCATCTGTTCTTTCATGTATATAATGTTCCATTTAATGTTTCACATGCGGCACGCTGAAATTAAGAAATTATGGCTATTTGATTAGCTCGAAATAAATTCTCTTAAATTGTATTTGTAACACTATCAAATGATAGTCATAGTCTGTAGTCCAATATATATTTACGTCAATAAAATTGAACTTATTTATGGAAATTTTCTCAATGTTTACTTCTAAAATTATTTCCAAACATCGTATAATATTCCCAAACACTTTTTGTAATCAATTATTTTTTAATTATAATCGAAAATTTGTATATGCAAATGCTACTTCTTAACTAATATGGATACAAATGAACAGTATATGTCGATTTTATAAAATATATTAAATGTATCATTGTTTTATAACTTATGAAATAGTTAAAAATTAATCGATTTTATTGATTAATAATATGAAACTAGAATTTCATTGACGTAATCATTCAAGCAAGCATTTTTTTTAAATTTTCGTCAAAACAAGTATAACAAAAATGACACATGCTGTTATTATTTATCACAGAAACTATATAAATTAACAATCGATAACACATGCTACACTAATTTAGATCTAGTTCACTTTATAAAACATACAAATATGTCGAGAATTTATTGTGTCTCAAATACAATACATACGGTGGATTCTCGCTTAACGAGCATAATACGTTCAGCATCTTACACGTAACGCGAAACACTCGTTAAACGAAACAATTTTTTTTCCATATAAATTAATATAATTCATCTTTTCTTATCTCGCGAAATGAATGCAAATATGATTTGCATAAGTCTTATGTCTGTCTTCTTGCGGCTTTTTCTTCGGGGACATATTTGCAATGAATCTTAAACTTAGCACGCACAAAATCACACATAATATGTATGAACACAAGTTTGGAAAATGATATGTAAATTCTAATATTATCATATATTTTTTATATAAAGATTTTCTGACTTTTTATCAATGTAAACAGATACAGTTGCATTTATAACTGTAAAGTTGAATAATATATAATAGGCGAATTATTTTGTACAAACAGAGGAAAGAAGACAGGCTTGTTAGAATTGAAAAAGGTATTGAAAAAATGTAGAATGTACAGAATAGGGTGGTGGTCGCAATAGAAGAATCAATGAGGGTAAATGTGTGAATGAAGAACTAGAAGGCTGCCGATGGAATGTATAGTTTCAATAGAGGTAAGCTCAAATGGGAACTACTAAAATCAGTGGCAGATGCCTATACTCGCACCTCTCATTTTTTTGAGAGGGCGCATTTTATTTGAGATTTTAAGAGAATGCTGTCTAAAACGAGTAAATAATTTCATACTGCAATTTTTAAAAAATCTACACAGTCTTAGAGTTAAAATTATATTCTTGGAAGAGAATAATTCATATATTACTAAAGGTGATTCAGCGGTGTTGAATCATAGTTAAATGAATGGAAAAATTATTTATATTTGTTTAAATATTCAAATATGCAACAAGATGAATATTGAAACGATTTTACGATGTTCTAATTTATCTAATGTTTTTCGCAAATTAATTGTTTCTTAATTTTATTTATTTTAATTTTAAATATATAATGATGTAAATACAATTAAATCATAATATGTTAGAAAATAAAGATAAAGCAACTGAAAATAATCAAAATTAAACGCACTTTTTTTAAACTTATACCTTTAAGGAAATTATAAATTCAGTTAGATTAGGCAAAATACTAATAAATTATTTTATATGTTAAATTTGTTTTCAAATGAGTGAGCTATATTTTTCTCAAGTGGCTAACGTGGAAACGATCAAATTGTATAACAGCAAGAAATCCGATACTCGAAGATAACAGTGTAATAAAATGCGGTAGTTGTCCTTCTTGGCATCTGTCATGTTACACTGGATTGATTTGTGTATTTACTATTTCAGGGCTGTCAGCTTCAAATGCAAAGCCGCTATTGTGCCGTCTTACGTATAAATACGCTTTAAATATATAAAAATACGCCAAATTTGATATTTATTCTCAGCTGGATGAGAGATTTTTTGAAAGAAACCAGAAGTTAACAGAAGTGAGTCATGGGATATTCATTTGATTCGTCGCTGTGAGAACATGGGTCTACTGGAACGACCACGAACAACAACAAGGGGGGGACTTTAAAAAGAGGTTTGTCACACGGCGGCGCGGCGAAGGAGGAGGTTAATTATTAATTAAATCCACTTGAATTTGTTTCAAGCGAATGCTGCGCACGAGAGATGTCAACCTATTCCCATTCATGAATGAAGTCCATTCACAGTAATTTGTTTTCTTTCCTGTATTCTTTTTCTGCTTGTTATTCTTTATTTTTTTGCTCTGCCGTCGCATTGCATGATGACCGCTGCCATTATTGCTCACATTCCGCAACTTTGCATGGCTGTGTAACAGAAAGTAATCTAATTACACGTAATGCGATAAGCCCAGAAAATGGGATTCTAAATAGAAAAAAAGCTTACAAAGGAAAACAAAGGAACGACGATTTGTTCTAATGCTATTATTATTTTTATGCGCATAGTAGCGTGAAATATATGTCTCAAATATTGATTTTAAAAAAAGCAATGATTCATGTGAAATTTTATTTCACATTTTTGTGCAAACATAAATATATTATTGTTATTATTAATAATAAATAAAATTAAAAAAAAATTATTAGTCACCAATTGTAACCAAAGGGCTATCGACCTAAGTCTTTCCGCCCAGAGACAATAAAATATAAATTGTAACAAAAGAATCATACAAAAAAAATGGCGTTCTGAAAAATGTCAAACGTTATTAATATTAATTCCAATTAAATTAAATTTTGTTAAAAAGTATTTGAACTATTTTTGAAAAAATACTTTTGAAGCATTAATTAATGGAAAGTCTGTTTTATTTTATAGTTAAGTCCAGGGGTTCCCAACCCAAATCGTAAATATAAAAATAATAAAATGAAAAATTTTTGAATAACAAAATTCAAAATATAGGAAACTGAAGACTTCAATTGGACCGCAGACCGCGAACATAGTTTGACAATCGGTGGTGCATATCTGATAATTTAAATTTCAATGCTTTACGAAAGTTACGAACAACTTGGACGGGGAGATGAACGTTTTCTTTGCGAACTGGGAATATTTTTTCAGGTAGTCTTACTTTATTATTATAAATAAATGCAGTATATGTATAAGTTTAATATCAAGAATATTTTCTGACATTAAACTAATAAGTCATTATATTCCAGTAGATAATTTGAATAGAAGTCTCGAATAAGATAACGATTGAAGTAACAGCAAGTCAGTAATTTATATAACAAGCGGTAGCAATCAATGACATTCTAATAATGAGATTAGTAACAGTCCAAATAAGCCTTGTTGAATGAGAAAATAATTGGTTGATATTAAAAGTATATAAAATAATGTTGCGTAAATTCTCTTGATTGGTGAAATGTAGACAAATTTATTGAGTTTTTTTTAAATAAGAATAAATTATATGTAAATATACCATTACATATGCTAACAATCTACATTCCATTTTAATGGAAACCAATGATGCTTGCTTATACAAATTTACTGCTATAAGGACAAACTGAAAATGACTTATACAAATTTAATTATGGTGTTCATTCGCAGTTATAACAAAGAGTATTGAGTCAACGAAGCTGCAAGTAAATCTAATTTTGGACTATTCGAATTCGTATTAATCATAGTCTGCCTATATATATGTTTACTCCCCTATACTATATAACATGCATCGCAAATTCGTCAGCCTACATCTGATCGATATATTGCTATGATTCATACTATTATAAGATTACAAAAATAGATTGGTAGAGGGAGGACATTTTCTATATAGATTTTTCGAATTTCAATAATTGTTAGTTTTTTTTTTGATTCTAATATAAACAATTATTATATATTTTAATGTGCTGCTATATTTTTTATTAAGTAGTTATTATCTTATCTCAATGTGAAACTAAGTTTTAGAACGTTTTATATTAAATTGTGTCAAGTTGAAATGAAGACTCGATAATAGTGTTTTCTAACGAAGTTTATATTGTTGCTAAATTTTGTTAATAAAATGATTAAATGCGCGGAAACGTGTCATTGATGACTAACAGTTTAATTTAGTTTGAAATAACAGGAAAAACAAGTTTTTTTTTTAACAAATATTATTATGTTTTATAGCTGTGGGTGGTTCCAGTATTTGACTTAATTGTTTTAAAAGTTTAAATACATTCACAAATATAAATACACACGGAATGCTGTGTGTATGACAACTGAAAGTTGAAGCGAGTCTGTTTAAAGAATAAGTATTCGAGACCGAATATACATGTATTTGCTGTTTGTTTCTTTTTAATGAGGTTAAACGTTCTCGGTAAGGTACTTTCACGAATTACTAAATGACCCAAATAACTCTCAGGGCCTCCTCATCATGGGTCATATATTTTAAGGGCAATAAATTATAGTCTCAAGTGGCATACTTATTGTTGTCTGGTCTAGTCTGAAGAGTAAATGAGAAAAGGGCTAATTCAAAATGAAAAAAAGAGAGTAGATATTTTTTTTGTTTAAAGGGTGAAAGGGCGGTCTAGTTCATCCCTTGAAGAGGATGGCAGGCACCGGCAGTCGCGGATTATCGACTGACTGGTAAAAATAATACACAAATAACACACTTGCCCTAGAATTTATTGTGAATGTGTCGAAGTGCGACTCGTGAATGGTTTAAAAAAAACAAGTGAGTACACTAAAACTCGGAACATAATGAAGGAAACAGTTGAATACCATTTATTATTCATGCAAGCCAAGCGTTTGTTAATTTGATCACGTACCACTCAAAACACTTGTTTCAATGCTCGGTGCATCGCACTAAAATAATAAATATGATTAGAAAAAATAAAGAAAATGAAACGGATATTAAATTTGTGTGTACCGATTCATGACACGAGAGGGGTTTCCTTGTGTGCCTGTATTTATGTTTTTTTTATTCAGTCAGTTACGCCTGAAATGATGGAAATATAATTTACGAGGTTGATGTCTGTAACTCAATACGCACAGAACGTGCGCGCCTCTTTTTCACTCAGCAATCCCCAATTGGCCGAACGAATTCCTGACATTCCTCGACCCCTTCTGTTTATTTTCCTTTTACGCCAGACAGTCATTTAGATTAGACAGACGGACGGTTTTAAGGCGCAAAAATTAAACAAGACTGTGCTGTACAACTATGCATCCCAGAACATAAATTAACCCTACAATATCTAAATAGAGTTATCGAAGAAAAATATTTAACACCTTCATGTTTACTTTATAAAATCAAGCATCTAAAAAGAAGAATTAATATTGACTTTTCTTTACAAGTGAAATATCACAAAACAAATACGTTTAAATCACTATATAGTTATATTTTGCTTAAATAGTGTTTCGATAGAATACAAATTCGGAAGAGAAGCTATAATTTGTCTTTATATAACGTTAGTAAATTTGTTTAAGCAAAAAATAAAACATGATTTATAAACTAGTTAAAAGCAAATAGTTTAACTTAACTTTACATTAAATATAAGTTCTAAAAACATACGAATTTTCCAATATTTGCCCTTGTGTATTGTGTAAATACGCGTGTTGTTAAAACTTTGATATCAGGTTTCTATGATCATTTTAAGATCATTAAAGTAAGCTGTAAAACATCAAGTGCGCGATGTTCTATTTTATTTACAATAAAACTTTGTATTTAATTTTAAATTACTGTGAACAAATTCTAAATAAAAATTGTATAGTTTATTAATGAACGTAGCAATTTACATTAAAGAATGTACATATTTTTAGAACTTTTAATTAAGTTTCTGCACAACACATAATTAATTAAAATAATTAATAACTAATATTGTAGTAGGATCAGAATGTTTGAATTTGAAAATCATAAATAAATATCGGTAAAGTACATTATACATAAACAATCTTCTTTCATTATTATTTTATAGATGTTTAAAATAAGTTCATTTTCACATTTGTTAAAGTTAAATAAATCATGTTAATTTGAAATAGTCGCTGTAACGAGCACTTCGGAAATTGTGTAATCACTTTACACACGGCCGTCAATCAACTGGCAATTAATTTTAACTTAACAGATCCGAAAATAGTATGCACTGCTAAACAATTTACAGCATTCACACTTGAAGAGAGGTGTCATTGAATGTGTTGAAATATTTTATATTTGAAGTGTTATTTGAAAAACTAAAAGTCATTATTTGTTCAAGTACCTTAAATCATATATATTATAACCAAAAATGAAATAAAAACATATATTAAAAAGTAATAGGGCGACTAATGGCCGAATTGTTAAGTCGCTCTACCTACGATTAAATGCTTGATAGCTTTTCGAAATGTTAAAATTAATTGAAATTATTTTAAAACACATTTAAAAAAGTCAAGATTGGTTGACTGCTCTAATCGTACTATTTGTTCATATGTATTACGACAAATTGAATGGTTTGATTATGAAACAAAGATCAGCAGAATATTTATATAAATAATAATTGATGATGTGTAAAAAATATGTTTACTTTTTGAAAAATAAATTTTTCACATGAGACAATGAATTGGACTGGTGACAATTAAAATAAAAAAAAAGTCAAGGGATTGGTCCAGTAACCAACCTTAACATAACGCACAATCAAGATACGCACTCACGAACTACTTATTCTAAAAACGATTTGGTAGGTCTTGGGGCTTGAAACGCTTCAATCTTCGGCGATGGTTCTCTGTGTTAGTCAGCTCCATAGCTAGGGGGTTTCGGTGAATATCAAGCCGGTGTTGATAATTAACGCTAAGTTTACTTATCTCTTCCTTCACTAGTTTCAAAATAAAATAATAAATAAGTTTTTTACTCCTGACTCCACCAGTTTCGCGATCCGCCACTGATTAATAACAATGTATGTTGAACGTTCCATTTGTTTAATTTTAAATTATTTACATTAATTGGAATCACGGATAAACTTGATTAGATATAATAAAAATGAGTTTTCTTTAAATAATGATAATACAATACAAACTTAATGGAATTAACACGTTGGATTGCACTTCATTCATCAAAGATAACAGAACACGCGTTTACGGTATTCATAAAACATGTAGTAATCAAGAAAATATTTACATGTGACCGAAACAACGTTATATCGTGACTTAACAACATAATTCTCGTTATTACTAACAATAAAAATGCACTTATTTAAGGCCCAATAACGTTGTCAGATGGAGAATTGAAATTGATAGCTCTCAGTTCAGGGCTAGGAGGAGAAGGGTTCTCCTTCTACAAGTAACACATATGTCATATTTTTTACCATTTCATAAAATCGTAAAAGTAATTAACAACAATAAAAATTGGTTAAATTTTTTTTATTAATGTTTTGTTACCAAGCTATGAATTATAATTTGATAATCAATGCACGCGACAGTTGTTTGGAAAATTTTAATTTGATTAATGGGTCAATTACTTTTTGTAGAACATTCTATTCACTCATTATTTACATGTACGTTACGTGAGTTTTCGAACTGTGACATAAATATCATATATGGTTTTAATTTCTTTGCATAAATTATATTTACATGATATGTTTGATCATTGAATATAAATGCTAATTACATTTTTCATTACTTTCAGTCCCGCCCTACAGGTTATTTTTGAATATATTATACACCATTACGTTTATAAAATCAATGTTCAATCATCTTATTTACTATTAATTAAGTAAATACAGCTGTACAGAAGAAAAAAAAATATTTATAAAAATATTGTACTACTTTGTTTTTAGAATTTATTTTGTTATGAAATTTTTAAACCGTACTATAGTGAATCCACACTGATCGAAGTCGCACACGAGGACTGCATTTGCCCTCCCCCTGGTCTATACTCATATATGTATATGTTTTTTCTAATTTAAAATATTAAGAATGACTTCTGTAATAACTTATTGAGAAAGTTGATTTTCAACAGATGTTTTTATTTGTTGGTTATAAATGTGAAATTGATTGTAGTTATGAAAAAAAAAATTGAATAAAATAGATAAAATTAATGTAGTTTCACTTATATGTGATTATTTGAACGATTTAAAATCGTTGAAATAGGCGATTTGATTTTTTTTTTGATCTTAGGAAATAATTTAATTATTTTTCTATATGAAATAATTACTATTTTTATAATATAGTTTTAATTCAATCCTAATATTATCCATACATTCAGAAAATTGCAGAATGTGACTCCTTTCTGAAATTCAATAGCGTAGGAAACTATACGTTTATACTAAAAGTACTTGTCCAAGGTGTCAGTAGTATTAAAGTATGTCGTGTTTAAGTATTAAAAGTATTTATAATTAATATGTAGAATTTTATGGATTTGTTTGTATTAAGCAAAACTGATGATTGCACGGTATGTGACTATGTGCTGTTTAATTGACGGTCTGTATAGATTTCATCTAATTTGATATGTGGATGATGATGATGAAGAAGAAAGTTAAGTCTCGGATGTTGGGCGGAGAAACAAGAAACTCCTAGCCATTTGGTTTTATGGTCGAAGGTGGGAGGGAGAGTAGTGCGTAAAATGTTATGTGTGTCTGTATTCGAATAAATGTGTACGACGAGCGAGACTCCTGAGTCCTGAGTTTTCACCGACCCAAGCGTCGCCGGTCAGTCGTTTCAAATAAGTTGGAGGGTGAGCTAGTTCGGTCCCCTTCTGTATTAACAGGCAACAGTCCTTCGTATACACCACCCTGTTATTGTTGTGCAGTGCTTGTTGTCTGCCCCTTCCGTCGTCGTGGTAGTATTAACAAACAGCAACAACTTCAATTAGAAAAAGTTTTCATTCATCGGAAGGAAGTCGGCATCAGAGGACACCATAAGACATGGGGAAAAATAAAATGTATATTGTGTGAACAAGTGCAACGCGTTGCCATTGCAATCCAATTGAAGTAAATTAAAACGAAATCACATTAAGACGGAGAGGAAAAGAAAAGGGGAGATAAAATGGTTTCGCAGAGCCATTCAGGTACCAAAGACAAAGTCCAGAGAACGCCAGGTAAAAATTCCTTTTAAAAAAGCATGTATAAAAACATATAAATATACATTTTTAAAATATTTTAAAATTGAATTGGTGAATAAGTAAACAATTAGGCGTTCATTGTTGTCTCTTTCTGAATAAGAATGAATCCTCCTCCCAACAACGTGATCAACGACAATTGGTATTCTGCTTCGAAAATAATAATGCGTGTGCTTTGTGAGATCCTATGTGCACCTTGGCAGTGTATGTGTGTGTATAAATAGTCGAATTGTCGCATACCGGATGTTATTTGACTTGTACCTGTTTTGGGTGCTGATAAAACCCGATGGAATGCACTTTACGTTCTTGGGACCCGACAATAAAAATCTGGATTATGTCATTGCCGGCTCCGCCCTCGCGTTCGAGCACCGCAGACGACCACCAGAAAGCGAGACGATAATCCCACAAATTACCTTCTTTTTTACTTTTCATTCTTCCCGAATCGATTGTTGCTGCCGGCCTTTTTTCCCCTACAAAGAATGTTAGGTGTATTGTGAGAATAATGTTTCCCTCTTCTTTTTTGCAGTCGTTAAGAAGATGCAATCGTCTGGCGTCGTTGACCACAGGGCGCCGGAAAGGGAAGCTCTGAGGAATGTCATTGCACAGTGGAATGCGAATCGACTGGACATCTTCGAATTATCAGAACCAAACGAGGTACGTCACGCAATGCTACATGTCTGTTACTAGTTCAAAACTAGTTTTATCTCATCATATTTGTGTACTTATTTATTTGTTGTTGTTTGTTCATTGGTAATATTTAAACCGAGCAATTTAGTATTTATGAAATCATTAATAATAGGACGTTTTATCATACAAATCATACAACAGGTGTTAATCGAAAACAAAATGTTTAAATAATTTGTAATTTACTTAAATTCTAACGTTAATATTCAACTTAGATGAAATATAAGTATGTTTAATTTTAAAATGGACAATATCTAACGCTTTTTATCTTAGGTTAGTAATGTTTTATATAGAATTCCTTTTTTACCTTGAGTAAAACACGTGGTATACCTTATGTTAGTACCAGTTCGTACCACAAATGGCACTAATCCGATTATTTTTTATAAATGTAAAATTCAATATTTAGTTTATATTATATTTTTTATATATCACTTGAATTAGTTCTTATATACAATACTAATCACTAATGCAAAGTAAAGCTTCTTCGCCATTACGAATTATAATAATTTTCATTCAATTTATTTTTTATTTACTTTGAGCAAACAAGCGCATTTACGTTTTCTAGTTATTTATAGATCATTTGTGGGCATATTTTGCTCTATTGACACCTTAAATGGGTCTATATAATATTATTTGCATCTATTCATTTATGATAATTTAAATAACGGATAATAACAATAATATTTTTAAAGGTCAATAATGGAATAAATATTATCGACATCAAGTAAATCTTTAAAATTTAGATATGAATTGTGTTATTATTATCTAATAGTCGAATAATATTTTTTGCAAACTACCAATATAAGAATCTTAATTAAATTACGTTGACTGCCGAATACATTTAAATATTTTTTATTTATTTTGTATCTGATATGTTTTTTTTAATATTGATAATTGCTTATTGTCTATAGAAATTTATAACAAAGTATATTAATTAAAAAAAAAAAATCACCTAACATACTATTTAATGTGAGCGCTTTTTATTTAATATTAAAGACTGACGTCTTATCTCTCTATATTTATTATCGTTAATATTTTTAATATATAGTACATTTAGAAGTGTAGGCGTATCAAAATTATTTTTAAATTATTAAATATAAGCAAATTACATATTGAAGTACATATTATTGTACAAATACTGCTATTTGTAATTTAATGTAAAACAAATATTTTTCAGATATTTAAGTAAAAATATAGAAAGTTTACTTCTATCAAAATGTAGCACATCAAATTATGTCGATGGAAGGAGATATTAATAAAAAACACGTATGCAATATAATACGTTCACTTAAAAAACTAGACTTGCAAATTCATATGCCACTTTTTTCTTAAATTCAATGCATTTCTACTTTGCTGAGTCTTTCTTAACGAACCGTAAAGTCAGTAGTATTCATACTTTTTGATAAATATTTTTATCTTAAAATGACCGATGGCATTCATAGGGTACTTATGCTACAGTTAACCAATGTTTGCCGTCGGTACCCTTTACCATCTCTACACAAATAGATACACTAATAAAATTAAAACTATATGCCACAGTAATAAGTTTTAATGCCACGCGCAATTTATTATATATTCATTTAGTTATGTACTTTTCTATAAATATATCATAATTAATTTGTTTCTTTTTGTTTATCGGTTTACAAGAAAACAGTTACTTAAGCAATTTAATTAAAAATTAAATACTTTATGTGAAAAATTAAAACTTAATAAAAATATTAAATATAATAAAAATGCATTACAAAATAGCTTTGATTTTTAAATGTTTTGAGATAAAATATGTATATTTTTTTGTTTGATCGCGTTCTAATAGTTTTGTATTGTTTATGTGCATGTCTAATTAGAATAGTTTATAAATTGGGTTATGCGAAATTGTCTTTTTCTTGTCTTCCGTCCGTCAACCGTTTTGTTGTCGGTTGCATGGTTGGAAATGGGTTTGCTCGTAGTCGTGGAAGGAAGGAAAGGAAACACGGCCGAGTGGCTGCTGAAACGGAGCTCTAGAATAGTTGCTGTACGTTTGTTATTTATATATTGTGGACGTTTAGCGAACCGTGACCTGCATTCGCGTGCATTTTAGTTATTTTTTGTTCCTCCGTCGCTTCCATTTAGAGAGAAAATCTCATCGTACAAACGTGAAAGTTTCTTCATTCGCATTATATTTGCGTTGGGAAAATTGGTCTGACACACATTTATAAAATATTTGTCGTTTTGTTCTCTGTCCCAAGGATTTAGAATTTCATGGCGTGATGCGATTTTACTTCCAAGATTCTGGACAGAAAGTGGCGACGAAGTGCATCAGAGTTGCATCGGATGCGACCGTTGAAGATGTGATCGGAACTCTGATAGAGAAGTTCAGGCCAGATATGAGGATGCTTTCAGTACCATCGTACGCACTCTTCGAGTTGCACGAACATTACCCAGAGCGAAAGATGTCTCCAGACGAAAAACCCCTACTGGTGCAGCTCAATTGGCATGTCGACGACCGCGAGGGCAGATTCTTGCTCAAGAACGTCGATGACAAAACGGTAATTGCACGAATTGCGCGATTACGCAATTAACGTCTAATTTAAAACGAAACTCTCCGTTTGTGTTCCAGTCCAGCGCAGTCGGCCTATCCGAGGGTAACTCAAGCTTCCGGCGGAAACTCTCCAAGAGGGAGAAGAAACAGTTGAAGAAGCAGGAAAAGCTGTCGCGTCTCAAGAAGGAGAACGCGGAAAACGACGACGGGGTTGCCGAAAAACTATACACAGGTAAGAACGAACGTTGTTTCTGGTTCCTGTAAATATCCTTTTTCAATTATTTGAATTTGTAGAGTTGCCGGAAACGTCATTCACGAGGTCGATTTCTAACCCGGAAGCCGTTATGCGACGACGGCGGCAACAGAAGCTCGAGAAAAAGTTGCAACAGTTCCGGTCGAAAGATGGCGGGCCCGATACTGGTATAGTCTATTTCCGAATACGTTATAAATTTAAAGCGACTGCTAACACCCGTCCGTTTCCTTTTTCCCTGTTTCTAGGAGGAACTTTGAAAATATACGGGGAAGCATTATGCAAAGATGTGCCTTATAAAACATTGCTATTATCAGTGAGAGATTGCGCTGGATCCGTGGTTCGGGAAATGTTAGATAAGTACGGTATGAATCATCTAGATCCCTTGCATTGGTGCCTAGTTCAGGTAACTCAGCAGCCAGGTGGCACTGACATCGAATACGTTCTCGACGACGACGAGTGTCCTCTATCGATACTCATGAACTCGCCCAACACTAGTAAGTCTATATATTTATCATACGATCGGATTCAAATTAATTCTGAAAATTCATACTAACTCCTTTACACATACACAAACACGTGTGTGCGTTTGTCTTGATTGATCAACAGCGGGTTTATTAAAATTACGTAGACGATGTTTCCCAAATTACAAGATATTGAACAGTATTAATCTATGGAATATATTAAAATAATTGCTGATAAGGGAATGGAAAAAGAGATTAAATCAACCGGCGGTTACGGAATACCTATTAAATGCTATTAGTTTGAAACTAGCTATATTTTACATAGAAACATGAGACATGCTATGAAGATGGGATACATTTATAATTTATATAATAATAACATGTATTGCAACAAATCACCATACTAACAACTCACAAAAATAACATAATAAGAAAATTAAAACCAAATTGATCTGCTCCAAAGGGCTACTTACCATAGGACTTTCTGTCCTAATATAATTTACTTATTAACACGATTAATGGACAAATTACATCTTTTTAGTTTTAATAACTTTGGCTACACATGCAAACACATTACTTCATTTTAAAAAGAAATATAATTAAATTTAAATGGTAAATACTTAGGTTCATACTTACAAAATACATTTATAAATTATTGAATGACTTTTATTATTATTTTAATGATTTATTTTTCTTTAAATAATGCTATTGGTATTATGCGTTTTCTCTGTATCCAACAAAAACAGGCCCTCGTCGTCTTTCACTTCTCTGCATTGAGTGAATGTGTTTAGTTTTGAGACTCCAGTAGATCGTACAATTCTGTGGTGGTAATATAATTAATATTTTAAAAATCTCCGTGTCCGATAAACATTGAATCTCTTGCTAGATACTTTATCTATTGTAATTGCACTACAGTATACGTTATAATATATATTTCTATAATATAACGTATTAATTACTATCGTCCCACTTTCGAATATTTGATTAGATGTTGTGTTGAATGTATAATATACACGAGGACTTTTGGTGGTTGGGAATATTTGTATTTTTTGTTAGGGTTAAAAATGTTCGGTCCAATGCTATATGTATTGAGTTCTGTTTATAGATAAAATACAATGTACGATTCAATGTTATGTATAATATAACGGTTTCTCTCGGACTCTAAACTGGTTTTCATCCTTGATAGAATACAAATGCATTATGGTATAGGCTACCCATCGAACACAAATAATATTTTGAATACAGCTTTTATTTAATTTTATTTCCTCATTAATAATACTAGTCTCATTAAAATGTTGATATTTATAATATTTAAAATATTATTAATAATAATATCTATAGAAAGACGTATTTTTATTGTTGTAATACATATTATTATCTATATAAAAAATACTTACCATAAACGTGGTAAGTTTTATTTAAATATAAATGGACGTGGTCCGTCAACTATGTTTGAATATATTTAAAAGTAGTACAGTAGAACCTCGCTTAACGAGTTTAATCCCTTCCAAAATTTCCGGATTTTTACTCGTATATTGAAATACTCGTATAGTTAAACATATTCAAAAATACACATAATGTACACAAGTGTACACAAGTTTGAAAAATGATGTAGCAGGCGTGAAATTCGGGACTTATCATCGTCACTTGTTATGCGAAACGTCGCTCGTTAAGCGAGTCATTTTTCTTACAATTCATTTTGCTCGTTAAGCGAGATTCCACTGTATTCTCATCTTATTTTCAATTTAAATTATATTTGTTTCAACTTTATAATTCAAGTTATAATCCAGCATTAACTTATACTAATATTAGAATCAAATATAATTGTCACTAATTTCTAAAAAACAATGCTCACTGAACACGAGTTGTTTTTTTATTAATTCATGTATGTACTTTGTTCGTATTCCATTTCTGCCACAACACACGCCTGTAAGTTGAAATTACTGCAAAGAACGTAAACAGAAACGAATTCGTAGGTGATCTTGTTTTATTTTAGAAATGTATGTAATGTTGTTGTACATTGTTTGTATATATATGGTATTCTATCATAACATTCACTTAATTAGTTCACGATTGACAATTGCCTCAATATCGATAGTCTGTATTGTAGAACAGAAATACATAAATCTAATTATAATTGCATTGTTAATCCATTTGTTTGAAGCGATTAAAATCTGAAATGCGAGGATGCATGTAAAATTCATTTGTTTTTGCTACTAATTTAGAATACTACTTATTATACTATTTGCAAATCAATAATATTATTGTCTTGCGTGATGGCAAACTGCATTATTTACATATTTATTTGAAGTGAAGGTTATTTTTTTACGTAGTTTGCAAATTAGGAATTGCCCAGAACGGATTACTTGAAATTTTCTGTGGCTCTACTCAAGATACAAACTAAATCTGGAAATGGATGGTGCTTTTAATTCAGAGAGTTGAACCGAAATTAATTTCGTTTCGGTTTACGGTTACGTTCCAAGTAAATATCGTTCCAGATTCGATTTTGGTTCGTCGAAAACTTTCTATTCAGTTCCGGTTGAAATTTAAAATCAAGTCCAAATTCAAATTTTGATTTAATTTTATTTACAAAATTTCTTTACTATTGTTTTCAATTATAAAATTGAAAATTCAAAAGAAATAAACCTTTTTAATCACTTTCATTTGAGTTTGTTTTAATGTCACACTACCATCAAAGATCATACAGATTATGAATTAATTTAATGAAAAAAAATAATAATTTAACCGTAATTAAAATTTCCGGTATAGGTTTCTCAATTGAGCAATTTTTCGTTCCAGTTACCGTTACGGTTCAGTTAAAAATTCCGGTTAATTTCGGTTCGGTTTCGGTTTGACTCTTTGATTTAATTATATTTTGTAATTTATATATCCATTGGAATTGTCTGCATCAACAAATCGTTTGTGATTTTCGCCACTAATAATAATAAGATTCAGGAGGCGCATGCGTTTGGTTCATAGATTGACTGATATATTTCATGCTCTCTGTCTGGCAATCACACAAAAACTGGGGTGCCATCCGACTTCCATTTGGGAGAAATCAATTTGAGCAAAGCTCTAGAGACAAGCTGCAACCAACAAAATAAATAAACGAAAGTGATGAAAAATGGAAATGTAATTTTCGGCAATGAGAACGAATTGAAGTATAATAGTATGTGCGATGTATACAGTCGATGCGGATTTCATCCGATGATTTCCTCCTGCAGAGGGATCGGGGATAAGTTGGGCATCATTCGAAGAACGCAGATGGAACATTGAAATGTTGGACTGGGGTATCAGACGTACGTATTGTTCACAACCAATTTACTCTTTTACGATGAGACTTTTTGGGCAACAATATGCATTGGCGTGTACGTATACAACACACATATACACAGCAATGGATAGAAACTCGGCCGGGGGAGAAATCGATAAGTGTTTCAAGGTCTTTGAGGCAAACTTCTGCGTTTTCCGTGTCACCGAAAATAGAAAATAAGCGTAATTTTTGCTGCTTTTGATGTAGCGCTCGATTAGGTATTCAAAAAAGGTTTACAAAGAAACCACACAAAGAACACAAAAAAACAACAAACTAACAAAACCCGATTACGTAATCCGTCCAACCCCCTTCGGGCTTAATAAGTGTTGTTAATCTAATAACGCCAGTATAGATTTCCATTTAAGTTCGACGCAGTGCCTCCCTTAGTCGCTGCAAATTTTCTTGGCACCAGTTTCGATATTATTAATGCATCCTCGCACCGTTTCCATGACGAGTTAAAAACATATACAAACAAATGATTGGTGCATACATGTGCACTGTAACAACGAAACTAAACCTATTAAAAATGCATGCCGGGAAGACGATAATTGAAATTACGCAACAAATATAAAGAGGAAATATCCGTTCTATTAATATTGAACGGTGGCATCATTACGATGTGCTGCTATACGATAGGGTTCTAAATTAGTTCACATAATGTTTTCTTAGCTTGGTGTATTTAGGTCGCATGTATGGTACATTTTAGGGTATCTATTTAAATTAAAATATAAATAGTGCTTATTATTAACATAAACTTTCATATTACTAACAATATCAACTTTATTTACTTACATAATTTAGTTTATCCTAATGAATAATAACAAGAATTCTTTCACGTGATATTCTTTCGATAGTATTTTAATAATGTATGTGTGGGAAGTTTAATTACTAAATGTAATGTATTTGTAAGATATTTTTTTTGAGATTTTTATCTTCATGTTGGTTATCGACTACAAATTACTTGATATGAGACATTTAATGCATTTCGATTACATTGTCTATGTTTTATTTAAGTGATATTCTGTAATTTCCGAGTTGTTACAACTTTGGTTAACTGTAAAACATTATAAGCCAGTATTATATTTATATTTAGCCATAAATATTGAGTAGAATTAAATTAAAAAAAAAAGTTAAAAAACAACATTTTGAGTCCAGCAAAACGTATTATGACTACATATTTCCAATTCTATAAATATGGTAATTATAACAGAAATTTCTAAATATAACTATGGAATAGAAAAATATAACTAATAAACTGGTAAACTATGTCTGTATAACGCACAAGTTCGTTGCGAAACAAGGAATATACATAATATGTTGGTAAATTGGGTCAAATCTTATAAATATAGAATATTATATAAATCAATTATATTATCTGCAATTGTTTCATTACATTATGAATGTAAATGCTGTGCTGTTTGTGTATTCGTCCCATCTCTGTCTGGTTTTGGCGTTTTCCCATTGGATTATTTGTTAGATAATCGATCGGTCTTCGTCTAAAGCCGCGAGGTCCTCGATATATATGTTATGTGTATTATTTACGTCCAGTTTGTCCGTGCCGTGGGAATGAGCATGCTCTCGTGTTCCAGCTTTTCCAAACACCACATCATACATACACACACAAACATATTTTAGTCATAAAAAAGTGAAATTTCCATCATCTGTTCAATATATCGAAACACCGGGCCAGTGACGTACGCGCATTGCGGTTTATTAAATATTTCGTAGGAAAAATAGCCTTTCAAACAGTTCATAGTGAAAACCTAGTATCTGCGCGCTCGAAAATGCTGGGCTTTCGGTCTTTGAAGAGACTAAGAAGTGGTGGAAAATGCGAAATCCTGTTAGGTAAATAATAGCGAATCGCAATAAGTACATATTTCATAAATATTTGATGATTTTGGCATCAACGTGTAATATTTATTTTAAATTAAGAATTATTAATTAAGGTGTTTAATTAAGAAACTACGCGAGGAAGTATTTATTAGGCATTTCAATTAATGAACCAAATATATTTCAATTTAACAATATAACAACATTGAAAATAAATTTAATTAAAAATCAGCCTTTCATTCATGATATATTATTTAGAACTTAAACAATATAGATCATCATGACATTCTTCACTCTTGTAATTACACTTGATAATGAAAGGTCAACAAATAATTAATTATATTTGTGGTGCAGGCATTTCGAAAACAAAAATAAAAGTAAGAAAATAATGATTTTGTCCCTTTGGGACTCTTTCCCGCCCACGTAATTTGAGTCCGTAGTGCTTCTGCGCTTTCCATACAATTTGTTTACTTTTTATCTGTCTTTTTAAATTAAATGTCCTTCACTCTGCGAAGGTTCCATAATGTTTCACGTGAGACGGAGACCAGCGGATTGTGCCCCGCGTAAACGAAAGAAGAAACCGGGCGCAATGGGGACCAACAACATAAACATAAGGGACCAGAGGATCGAGAGTATACCACTGTTAGTTGAGCTAGGCCCAGACGGCTCACCTCCACATCCCGGAGACACCTCCAGAACGTTGCGATTGATGAATGAAGTCATGGAGGTAAATTGTCTTTATGGTCTTAATGTCCAGTTTTAAAACTTTCATTTCAGGTGGGTTCAGCGAATGGGATTGCTTTGCAATTGTATGGACCACATATACAGCCCAGACATTGTGTCATTGCGAACACCGATGGTTTGACATCCCTAACTCCATGCCATGCGGACGCCCATACATACGTCAACGGCCAGCGAATTCATCAGACCACAATCTTAAATCATGGCAACTTGATCAAATTCGGAAATAGCAATACTTATAGGTTCATGGATCCTAGTCAGGAAGAAAATACGCCGCGCAGGACTTCTGTTGGCGATAATTCAAGATACGAACGGTAATTATTTCGAACTCAGACCATTGTTTACTCAAAATGCACATGCAAGAGGCAGTTCTTATTAGCATTTAGTATTTTTTGTTTGTCATTTTATTAATTTCCAAAAATTGTGTATTTAATATTCGTTTTGCTTATTGATGTTGTATGTTGCTTGATCCCTATACAAATTAAGGTCCCCGCACGCTATGAGCCCCACTGATAGTCGCGACAATTTCGAAACTACTTTCGATTTAGAAGGCAATGTGGAAACAATTTCCACAGCAAGCGGTTCCAGAGACGATAAGTCAAATTACGAGGCTCCAGCTAATCGCGAAAACAGCACCAGGTAGTTTGTTTTTACTTATATACTGCTTCAGCTTTCGATGTGCCAAATTTTGTAGATCATTTTCAAATGCTAATTCAATGAATTTTCAGCGGAATTGAAAGGTATTCACGGGGACAGGATCCAATCCTTCCGGCAGTTCTTGAATTCCCCGAGGAACCACAAGAACAATTCCTAGCAAGAGTGATCACCCATTTGGACGTCAACACGCCCACATTCCGATTAGCTCCTGCTTATACATTGTATCTTTGCGCGAGGTACCGGGCCTCCACTCATTACCGTCCAGAGTTGACGCCCACCGAACGGGCTCATAAACTAACACTTCTTCTCCAACATGCCGCAATGCTCGTAAGGCATACAGTGCAGGATCGAAGCACCGAAAATAGTTCTCAAGCCTTCTGGTTGGCGAACGCAAGCGAATTGCTTCACTTCCTGAAGTCCGATCGGCACGTTAGCGCGTTTTCGCTGCAGTCTCAGGACATCCTCGCTGATTCAGTGCAACTCTCTTTCAAGAATTTGGTCGCTTGTTTCACAGATGACCTCAACACTATAATGCCTAACTTCATGTCCATCATTCCGGATGATCATCCAAGCGGAATGATCAACGTTTTGAGTATGGCAATGAACCTGCTGCGTAAATGTCGGGTGAATGCTGCATTAACAATTCAACTGTTCTCTCAACTATTCCACTGGATTGCGGCGAAATCGCTTTCAATTGTCGTTAATAATCCTCATTTGTGTACTCGCAATTTCGGATCTACCCTGTTTAACAGACTAAGGAATCTGCAAATTTGGGCTGAATCTCAGGGTCTTGAATTGGCAGCCGAATGCCATTTGGCTAAAATCGTGCAATGTGTCCATCTTCTACAGGGACCAAAAATGACTGCCGATGATTTAGCTAAAATATCTTCAACATACTTCAAATTAAATTCTTTACAGTTGCGAGCTTTGTTGACCCAATATAAATGTAAGTACTTTTTTTAATGAAATTTTCTTTATAACATATATAATTTACAGGCGAAAATGGCGAACAAATTGCTTCTCCGCAGTTGTTAGAACAAGCAGCCAGAGCATCTGAAGGAGTTGCTGACGAGTTGGCGAGAGCGGAAGGCAAGGAAGTGAGATTACATGAGGATCCTGCTCCGCCTCTTCAGTTGTTATTGCCGGAAGATGGTTTTAGTTGCGATGTCGTTCAAGGTGTTCCTACTGGACTTGCTGACTTTTTGCTACCACTGCAAGCATCAGGTTTGTGCCGCTTAGCTGCCCAACCGACTAGCTCTGGCCACTGGACTGTCTACATGTCACCTCAAAGACCCGCATCCGCGATGAGCTCATCTCAACCTGAGGTTGTAATCGAATATATATTTGCTTTTGTGATTACAATATTAATGTTTCTGTTTTAGGTTCAAATAATAAAGTTGCATAAAGCTGGAGGTGGTATGGGACTATCAATAGTAGCCGCGAAAGGGGCAGGCCAAGAGCGTTTAGGTATTTACATAAAATCCGTGGTGCCCGGTGGTGCAGCCGATAGAGATGGAAGACTGGCAGCCGGCGATCAACTACTCTCTGTCGATGGTCACTCTTTGTTGGGTATAACGCAAGAAAAGGCAGCCGAGTTTTTGGTTCGAACAAGAAGTATAGTGACTTTAGAAGTTGCTAAAGGTGGGGCTGTCTATCACGGATTAGCAACATTGTTACAACAGCCCAGTCCGACTCCACATAGAGGTAAATTTATTTAGTAATGACATATTCGTTTAGGCGCTAGTTTTACCGCTCGTTCCACACAAAATGTTTCTGTTGCAAGCTGCTTTGGATCGCGCATCCTCGCTTTATTTGCGGCAAAACATCTCGCCACCGCCGAAGAACTTCGTGTTTTTCAATTCCGATGATAGTTTATACAGAAGCGAGGTCAAACGTTTAGCGGAAATTCCGCGCATTGAAATTCAAGATGTGAATCATATAACGATTCCACCGCAGTTCACACTTGAAGTGACAGATTACTCTGAAGACAAACCACATTTACCAAAGAGCTTTTCGCTGGATGAAGAACAAACATCAAACTTATTGAAAATACAACCATTTTCTAAATCTCTTCAAGATATATCTAGTTCCACGTCGACTCTCAGCAGCCTTACCTACAACTCCAATATTGATTTAAGCAAAAATGAGTGTAAAGACAGATGTTGGAGATCACCTTCAGGCAAAGAACTACATCCAACCCAATCGAATCTATCGATTGTGCGTAGTTATCCAGAGTTGAATGAGAAAAACAAAAAGGAGAGTAGATCACGAAGTGAGGAAACAGTCAAACTAACTGAAAATGAAAGATTGGAGATAATTAAACTTCTTTGTGATTGGGATGCGCAGAGTTTCGACGCCTCCAAAGAAATGTATTACTCGATGCCTAATCTGGACGTTAGTTTAGAGCACACAGATGAATTGAATAAATCTTTTTCTGAAGAAAATGTTAACAAGAAAAAAATCGAAGACGATTTTATGCACAAATGTAAATTTTCAAATTGCATATTCAACTATGAATCTACCTTAGGGACCAACGATTCTACCACTGCACCAATTTATAGTAGCACCGATGAATTAGGTTATAATAATAACAATAACCATTTTGGACCAAATTTTACTGTGAGGAAGTGCTGTTGCCTAGCAACAGACGATTGTCCGATATTTACAAAATATTTTTATTGGAAGGATGCAGGACATGTGACACAAGTTGGCCGTGAGATTTTATTTTGCAAATTTCTTTTTTGCAATTTTTTGTTTATATACGCACCACTTATGATTTATACATTATATGGATTTCATTTTTATTTTCTATATTTTTTTCTAAAATGTTTGTTCTTCTGTAGGTCCTAGACGGATGTCCGAAAGAGACTTGCCATCAAAAATTGACATGGAGAGGACGATTTTGTCCTCGAAATCGGTTCCTGCTTTACATCATTTATCACCTGGAATGGAATCTAGACCAATAGCTCACGATATATTCAATCCGGGTTATAGCCGAACTTCTTCTAACAATAGTATCAACACAACGTCCGCCGCTCAAGCTCCTCCTGGGCCGCAGGGAGTCAGAAGCAGATCGACGCACAATTTGCATCATCAACAAGATTCTAGTTTCTATCAAAATCTCAGTGTTTATAGAAACAAAATTCCGCAACAATTAGATGACAGGTAATATAGCATAAACATATATATAAAAGTTTTATTTATATTTTAATTGGTTTCATTTATTAGATCTTCTGTATTAAGAAGTTCTCAGAATTCTCTTCAATCCAATACAATTCAACAGCAGCAACATCAACAGCAGCAACAGCAACAACATCAGCAGCAGCAGCAACACCAAAGGCCAATTTCTGCCTGTTATTCAAATACGACAACCAACTCTCGGGCTTTGCATCAATCTGTGCCAAACCTAAAGAACCAAATAAATCCGCAAAGAATACATAACGACGGATCAAATTCTTATCCGAATGTAAGTCAATACCCACCACAAGCTTACCAACAACATGAACAAGAGGAGATGAACAACAAACATTATGGAAATATACCGAACTACATTCCACGTAATAGTGAAATGAATTATCATCACATGAAACAGCAGCCTGTGGTACAACAGGATTATGCCCATTACCCGAATGATCAAGGTTTCAAAAGAAATCAAGAGGATTATTATAAGAATGTTGTTCCTGAAGATGGAATCCGTTACGCCAGTAGCGGAAATATTAGAATGCCTGAATGGGTGGGCGAACCTGAAAAAGTTGTGAATAATAATTTCAGAGGACAGGCGAAACTCGCGGAAATGGGAGAAGAGGTTAGAAGGCGCCAGCAGTTAGTGAATAAACACCATAATACGGAGAATCATTTGGCACAAAGCACGAAAAGTTTACAAAATCTACACATAAATTATAGCAGTTCACCGGCCATCTACAATAACTATCCAAAATATCCACCTGTAGCACCAAAGCCTCTGAAAAAAGCAGACGAGCAACCACCTGAACTACCGCCTACTACAACTCATCCATTATACTTAGCAAGTGCGCAAGAGCCTCCAAAATTGAGCTACATGCCGAATCAAAGTATTCCTAATACCAAGCAAGCTCGGGATCCGTGGATAAGAGAAGAACAGGAGCGACAAGAACAATATAGAAGAGAATTGAGCAGACAATGGCAAGAGCAGCAGATCAAAGACCTGAGTTCAATATCTCAACGAACTGTACAACAGGAGGAACAGCTGCGCGTTCTTCAGTTCGAAAGAGAATTCCAAAGAAGGGCCCAAGAGACATCTGAAAATGATGATGAAGATACGGAAAAGGGATCACCGACAATTTCTCATTCGGTAGGCAAAATGGAGGCACCGCCATTATCTATATTAAAGGGAGGTGTTGTCTTACAAAAAGAAATTGCTGAAGCGCCGCCCCCGCCTGAACGTGGATGCAGCTATGCTGTAATGTCGATGAGAAACAAAGAAGGAACTAAGCGGGTTTCATTTAATGATCCGTCCCAGCAGATGACGCATCAACAAATACAGCAGCAGCAGATACAACACCAACAAGTGCAGCAGCCACAACCGTTCCAACAACAATCACCACCAGATACTTTAGACTTGGAGGAACGCAGAGAAGATCCAAACGTAAATAGAAATGTTTATTTTTTATATTTGTATTAATACTAGTTCTTCTTTTTTAGCTGTTCATACAGCAAGCCGAATCAATGTTGGCATCACCGACGATGCCTAATGAAAATATGTCCAGTTTAAGTACAGCGACGCCCGGTGTTATTGGGGCTCAGGAAGTGTATAAAGATCCAAGAACACGTCGTTTGGCAGAGCAGGCCCAATTGAAGACTCCAGCACCCATACCTGAAAAACTCACATTCAAAGAGAAGATGAAGATGTTTGCAATGGAAACGGGAGAACAAGAAACTCCCAAGGACAAGAGTAAAATTTCAAGGGCCCAAAGAGATATCGACAATTTGGGATCGCCTAATCCCAGCATGGTCCATTAAATATATATATATATATATATATACATATAAATATATAACACACACATATAATTTATATATGTATATAAATAGGTATATACATAAAGATGAAGAGATGTGAATTTGCTAATATTATTTAAGTTATTATTTCACAAAAATAACAATTATAAAAATATATCAGTGAACTTGATTCTGCAGAGAACTTAAACAATTTTATTTTTATTATTTAAAAAAAAAATATTTTTTATATAGAGTAGAATAAGAAATTTTATTTTGTGAACGAAATGTAAATAAAATTTATTTGATTGAGGTGAGGACAAGATAAATATGTAAAAATAATAAATATTTAAAAACAATTTTCTTTTTCAATACTACAATTTCATGTAACATTTATCTTACAAAATACAACGTTAATTCGGATTTTCTTCAATATTTAGCCGCCACTAGTCGCCTCATTGTATATAGCAGGGGTGTCCAACAAATCGATCGCGATGTCTATACTAAATAATTATGTTATTTCTTACGTAGGTTACGTCGTTACAATCGGTCAGTCACCTCGCACATATTTTTATGGATGTAACAACCGATCTCAATATTTTCTTGGATGTCATTGCCCCTCTCACAATTAGGCTATAAAAACAAGTCGATTGCGACACATTTTTAAGATGGCATGGTATAGAGCAGGGATGGCCAGTCTTTTTGCAGCAAGAGCCGCACCTAAACTTTTTGGTATAATTTTAAAAAAATCTCAATCATAATATAAAATATATATAATATTTGTGTTTTGTTGTCAACTAGCCACAAGATTCTTGAAGAGCCGCAGTTTGGCAACCCCTGGTATATAGCATGAAATATAGCAACGTGGTATCAGTTAATATACTGGACTTCTTACCAATTTTTTTTTTCACTTTTATTATACATTCACAACCTGCCAACATACCAATTATTATAGTCATATAGATGTTTTAGAACAATGGCCAAGGAATTATTAACAACTCTCTCAACAAGTTTCTTGTTGCTTCTGGGATTACAGTAATTGCAAGTATAGAAGAATGGGGGCAGTGTTCCAAAGAAGTCCATGCGCCTATTGGGAAATAATTACTTAATCACAGGAAAACATACCAAACCTTTGACTCACAAATGGTCTTTAAATAATTAAGAACCCTTGTAGAATATATTTATTTGGGAACTGAAGAGCAGGCACATTTTAAGGAAAATTTAATTGAAATTATACCCAGCAATTTGAAGTTTGTCCTTACCAAATATTGTGATAAATAGTTTAGAAAGGAGTTTGCAAACTGATTTGAATTATACAGTTGTGTCCACTTTACTGAATGATACTAAATGTGTCAGAGAATCACGGATTAAGAGAAGGGAACAAGAATAGCAAGATAATATTGAAGATTTGAGAGCAGATTATAATTATTAAAAAGCATAATATTGAATTATTTAGATCATTAAAGATATATAAAAAAATTAAACGAAGTTTAATATTAAAGTAAATGGCTTTATTTTTCCAATAATATTATTGGTTTATTATATTCATTCTATTGTAAGATGTTTGACGTTGATATAAATCTCTCTGGTCCTATATCTACCCCTTTCAGGTTTAAGAGCCACCACAAATTTTTGTTGATTTTTCGGAATTGAACCAGTGACCTTTCGTATCAGATTTTCGTGATACAGGCAAATTCAAAAATAAATTTATTCACAAACATAATTATTGACCCTTTTACAAATTTGCAAGGGTACAAGCATTTATCTTATTACAAATCTTTCAACATAATTGTTATGGGTTTGCATCAGTTTATATATCTTACACTTTTAATAATGCAATAAAGATAATTGCTGAAGCAATTATTTACATTTGAAGTGTTTAGGATACTTAAGATTAAAAATTTTAAACTATGGTTATATATACAACTATTTCTATATTAGAGGGAAAAGCTGTGAAAAACCCTTCTTTGTATGCCATCCTTTTGTGGCCTGTTCCGGTCGCCGACGTTCTTCCACGAATCGTTGTCTGCAGATACATTTTGGCAATGCATTTTGGACATTCCATATTGTTGGCCGGGTGTGGTCCCCCGCAGTTTGCACATGTTGCGAGTATATCGCGGGATTTGGTGCACGTGTGCGTTTCGTGCGCTCCAGCACATTTGAGACATTTGAACGGTAGTCTGCAATTTAATTGTTTTTCACTTAGAAAACTATTTCACATCCATGAGTACGTGATAACCTTTTTTAAATTGTGCGTTCGGTTGAGACCGGGCACTTAAGTATGTTTAGCTCGGGGGTGAGAGAAACACGTCCGCTCTGCTCCACTGCTCAGGGGTGAACTCCAACACAGGCGACCATAGCCACACGGCTACGGCCGCCCTATGTTTGACGTTGTTTTTACGCTTCTTTTATAACCTAGTGGAAATGGAAACATGTAAACAATAATATTGTCAATAAAAAGATATATATCTTTGCATCCGATCTGCATTCTACATTCATATTGTGCAAAAAGAGCTAAACATAGCAAACAATGTAGTAGCTCTAGATTCGAATATTTGAAAAAAAAAAAAACTAATAAAAATAGGTACAGGCGTCCCTGAATTGACGCGGTTTTATAAATAAAAAATCATCCGGAAAAAATTACATTAATAATGAAGTAGAACTTCTAAATATTCCAAGCGATGAAGATGAGTTAATGACAATAAAAAAGAAAAGGTTGTTTGTTTTAAATAGCGATGGTGAGACCGAATAAAATTTACTCTTGTTTTCTGAAATCTTATCATTATTTTATAAAATAAATATGTATTTCTAAAATTTATAATTAATTAGTAATTAAGAGGGAAAAAGCGCTCAATAATATACATATTATCGAGACCGTAAATACCGAAATATAATACAACATATTTTAAAAAATCAACGTTTATTTAGAATAAGATGATATTTTGTACAATGTCTAAGAGCTATCATTGATAATAATACATGACGTAAGATGACGACAGTATTGTTATTGAAAATATGGTTGCATATGGTGAGGAGAGCATGCGCAAGTGACGCTCAGCGAGGAGCAAAATATTAGAAGAAAAACAAAATGGTTTCCATTTAGATTATGAATGTGTTTTTATGGGGGAAATTGGAGGGAATTCGGGAGTTTTGTGCCGGATTTTTTTTTGTTCTGCATCGGAGGACGTCGCCGGATGGACGAATGCTAAGTTTCAGGTAATTTTGGTTCTGGAATGAACAGTGATGTGTGCAGTTCAGTACGTGTTTGAGTGAGTGTATGTATATATGTATGGATATGCGTGCGAGTATGTGCGTGTGCATGTGTACGAGTGTGTGTGGTGCGAATCAAAACAAAACGACGCTCACCAACAATAACATTGCCAAAAGAATTGAACACAAATAAACGAGACCGGAAAACAGAATGGTTCCAGCGATTGTTATACCTCTTTTATCATTCTCGATCTGTGGTTTGTTGCAGTTGGCCGAGGTTATGAGCGCTTCGCGCTTGCCGTGGGGTAGCATGAAGTCGTGCACCTCTTGATAGTTTTGGTGGCAGTGGAAGCCAGAGGAGGCTGCAACAGAAATAAGATGTCATCGGCACGGCTTCGGAGGCGGCTGCCGGTGAACCTTTTTATGATCAACTTTTGGGGAAAACGCAGCTCGCTAGTTTAGCAAACCGTCGTTTGGCCGCATTATGAAGGAGATGGTAGGAGGCTGTTGCGTGTGTTCTGATGACAGAGGCTGGCCCGAAAACCCCTTAGTATATTGCGATGGACAATCTTGCACAGTTGCAGTGCACCAAGGTAATTGGCACTTTATCGTTTATCGCATTTCCATGTCAACGCTTCTTTTTCCTATTGGATGAATACATATATAATACTTCTTGGGTTATGTTGCACCAATTTAAGGTTAGCAATTTTCATAGCTTTTATAAGAATCTATCAATTGAAAACTAAAATCAATCAACAAAAGAAAATTTTATTTTAATTTTAAAAATTAATAAATTAAAATGTGAATAATGAATGAATAACAAATTAGTTTTATATTCTGTTGACACTATTCCAGTATTTTTTAGTCTAGAAAAGTTTTAAATTCAATTTATATAATGTTAACTTTTGTTAAGATAACTTTTAAAACATTTTTTTGTTTCAACGTATGAATTAATTATTATTAATTAATACGTCACTAAATTGCGCTAAACTAATTCCCTATATAAATTTTAAATAAAATATTTTCAATAAGATTGTGCGCGTTTATAAATGATGTGACTTAATACCAGCTTTCTTAAAATTAGAAAGATATATATGAGAATTTCTAACTTGTAATTATAAAATCACGTTGCGTGTTAATGATAAAAAATAATAAGTATTTTGTTTAAATTTTGAGATTTGTATATTGAGTCTTTTCTTCTAAGAAGTTTAAATCATTTGTTCAGAAATGTGGAAGTGAAATAGTGTCACTAAAAATAATAATAAAATATATGTGTACCTATAATAAAATAATATATAAAATCATAAACTAATAAAAAAAATATAAATGTTTTTATTAGTATATGGTTTAAGTATTTGTAACTGTTTACATATATTTTTTCCGTATTTTTTTCTCTGAATACTTGTTTTTTGGTAAAATTTGTTGTATACTCTGTATAAAATTGAAAATCGTGTTTTGTTCACCGTTCAGTAAAATGAAGTGCCACTATGGCTCACAGGTAAAAAGTATTTTAATGACCCTCCTTTTTATATTGCTACTAAAATAAACTACCTCTAGTTTTCCCCTCTGATCTTTGCGCACCTGGGTTGCAGATTTGGTCCATTCTTCAACCATTTTCCTTTCTTATACCTTAGTTTCGCACGTGATCCCTTCCACATAAGAACTTGCGCGTATTGTCATATTTCATGAAGGAAAGAGGGAAGGGAAGAGAAAAATACTACTAACTCCTGGCACTTTTTTACAGCTTGTTATGGTATAGTGACTGTGCCGACTGGTCCATGGTATTGCCGTAAATGCGAGAGTCAGGAGAGATCCGTGAAAGTAGTGAGTCTTATTTTTGCCCTCCCCGGCGATAATGAAATAAAAAGTATATAGTTTTGTTTCTACTGTTTGTGGTGTTCTTTTTAGAAATGCGAATTGTGTCCGAGCAAATACGGTGCTCTGAAGCGAACGGACAACTCAGGATGGGCTCACGTCGTTTGTGCTTTGTATATCCCGGAGGTCCGGTTTGGGAATGTAACTACTATGGAACCGATTCAATTGCAGTTGATACCCCAGGAGAGATTCACTAAAGTCTGTTATATTTGCGAAGAAAACGGGAAGCCGTCTAATGCTAGCATCGGTGCCTGCATGCAGTGTAACAAATCCGGCTGTAAACAACAGTTCCATGTCACTTGTGCCCAGAGCTTAGGGCTCTTATGCGAGGAAGCTGGAAACTTTCTTGACAACGTGAAATATTGCGGATATTGCCAACACCATTACGGAAAATTGGTAAACTATTAAATGTTCTCGACAAAGACAAGAGAGAATAATTGAATTTCTTCTTATAGAAAAAAGGAGGGAATGTGAAGACTATTCCGCCATACAAGCCCGTGTCTTCAGAGAATCCTCAATCGGATTCTAGTTCTGAGAAAGAGCAAGATTCAAAATTAGGCAGTAATAGTACTTCATTGGGAAAACGTAAATCGTCCTCATCTTCAAACAGTAAGACTGTTAGTTCGAAAGTGAGCAATGCAAATGTAAAATCATCAGTGAGTGCTGGTTACTACCAAAAGTCTGTAGCAAATCAAAAAGGGAATTCTGATAAAGCTGCAAGCAAAAACAATTCTAATATTAAGAACAGTAATAACAGCATTAATAGTGCCAAAAGTGTTATAAGTGATGATAGTGTAAGTGCAACTGACAATACTGCAAATGAAGTTACAAAGAAATTGGAAATAGACATACAAACACATATTGAAACTAGTAAGGATTCTAAAAGCAAGAAACGCAAAGCAAATTCTAGAACCCCAACCCCAAATATTGTGAATGAAGCCAGCAATAGTGCAATAGCTGATAACACTGCCATTAAAAAAGAAGTAGGTGAAGACAAGGCTAAAAAGGTAATTGAATTAAGATAAACAATATTTTGTTAATCCGCATCAGCATTTAAATTAATGAATTCTAGGCGAAAACTGAATCAAGTTCACCACATTCCGCCTCATCACTACCGTCTAGTACTGCCACCGTTGTTTCACCGCCAACAGTCCTCACACCTACAACAGATACCATTTCTGCCACATCCCCAGCTGTAGCCACTAACCAATATCAGCAATCAATTATTCAATCCACAACCACCCATCAGTCCATTAATTCTGTTGTGGTGTCAGTTCCATTGCAAAATACGCAACTGAGTCCTAGATCTCACAGTAATCAATCACAACCAATTAAACCAACGTCCATACCATCAACTGCCAATCCACCAGAAGATATTTCAACCAATACTAGAACAAGTCTAGTAACCAGCGACGTTTCTAATCCAGCAACAGAAGAAAATATGATCACGTCTGATATGAGCGGTGGTCCTCTGAAAATTTCATTTGAAAAACAATCGAGTTTAACAACTCCGCCGGTTCTTCAGGTAGAACTTGAAGACGTTATGGCCAATCAAAGTGTTGACGTGCCCATTAAAAGATCGCGGTAAGTTAGACCATTTATCGTGTAAAGTTTACATTACTGATATTTTTTTTCATTGAAGGTCACAATCGACCGATAAAATAGAAAAACATACGCGGGCTAAGAAGAAAAGTTCAAACGGTGTTGTTAATTCTTTAAGCGGTTTGCCGGCGTCTTCTTTAACGAAGAGGTCGAGTAGAAGTCAGCACAACACGCCGCCTCCGCCACCACCACCGACACAGGCAGCAGCAGCGATGCTTTCCTCAGCGGCAGCAGCAGTGGCAACGACGTCGGCGCCGACGAGTTTTGCGGGGACTTTGCAACAGCAGCAACAGCAACCTCCGGCCCAGCAGCCGCAGCAACTGCCGACGCAGATTAAAGAATCCCCGCCGAGTTCGCCGAGCTCGGAAAGTTTGGGTGCGCCGCCGAGCGTGGGCCGGAAGAAGGGACGGAAGAGTGCGCCTGCTTCAGTCTCCGGCTCTAGCAGTAAAGATACTAAAGATAATATAAAATTATTCCAAAACGGCGTTAATGCACCCCATATGTTAGGTAATCAACTGAACCTGAACTCGAATATGGCTCAGAAAATGACGGATCACCTCAACTCGGAACTGGAGGCGCACTCAATTTACTCCAGCGAGAACAACAATTCAAATTTGATCGGTCCGCAACTTCACCACAGGGTCATTGCGAATGTAAGTTTATTGTTTTACATGTAAAAAACCGTTTTGTAATTTTTGCTTTAGGCGAGGTCGAGTAGTACAGGTGGATCGAGCACCGCAAGCGGCGGCAGCGGGTTATCGTCGATGCTCAGTGGTAATGGTGGCGCTATTCCACAAACTTTAGACCAACTTTTAGAGCGCCAGTGGGAACAAGGGTCCCAATTCCTAATGGAACAAGCTCAACATTTTGATATTGCTTCCTTACTTTCTTGTTTACATCAATTAAGAGCTGAAAATTTAAGGTTGGAAGAGCATGTCAGTTCCCTATTACAGCGTAGGGATCATCTGCTGGCCGTCAACGCGCGTCTCGCCATACCACTGACCGGACCACCTGCCGCCCCACAAACATCTCATCCGCATACCGTGAATAACATACACCCTGCAGTGGCCTCTACCCACGCCGACACCTCGCGAGGACGGAACTCCGGCGGTAGTTATGGTAGTGGCCCCATGGAAAACGGAATTTCAGATCAGGGTTATCCGCCCCATCCCCATCGAAGTCCTGCGGGAAGTTCGCAGTCGCAATCTTCGACTCCAAACATCAGGTAAACTAACCTATGCTAATTATCTTTTTTATATATATATTAAAACAATGCTGAGATTGTTTATAGACAATCTTCAAATTACAACAACATACGACAAGGCTCGACGTCGGACACGACCGTTCGAGCCGCCTCACGAGGCGGCGGAGCAGGCTCCGCCTACTCTCACTACTCTCAGGCTGCCGCTCCCAATTCGAACAATCAACAGCAACAGGTACAAATTAACCACGTTCTTCCATGTGTTTAATTTACGCTTGTTGCTTTTCTTTCTGTTTTAACTACTTCTGTTGCTTTCATTTGGCTCTGTTTTAAAATATTATTTATTTATATTTTATTTTCTTATTTACCAAAGTTTTTTTTTCTTTTCATTTTTTCGTTTCACATTTAGATGTACAGATGAATAAACCCTTACCTTTCATCAATCAGTAATAGAGGACTTCAGTGCATAACATTAATAGTGTATGTGTGCGTGTTAAGAAAACATTTGTATGAACTATATTGCAGATTGTCATAAGAAGGGAATCTGAGCAACCACAAAACAGTAATCACCATAACACCAGTAGCAATAATGGAAACGGAAGCACCAGTAGCACTAACGCAACAAACAGGCCACCAAGCTGAAACTATTTGGAAATGGTGGAGGAAGAGGATCTGGTTCTCAGCATCGAAAAAGTGCGCCCGCGCTTTGCCAAATAACGTTGAGAGAACATACTAGTCCTATTATTTAAAATTCAAGAGAAATATGTATGAAAATGAGAAAAACAGTACAAACAAATTTAAGACTTGATAAATAAGATAATGCAAGTAAGGACAAAGTTGTGTTAAATATCCTATGTAAATAATTTAGTTTTGTAATTTTATTTAAGTTGTATTTAGGCCTTCATATAATCATTTCTTTGGCAATATTATCAATACCATTCATTATTTTGTTGCAATGAAACTCGTTAAGTATTGATGATATATGCTGGGTGATTTTTAATACGAAGAACATTTCGTACATCTATATGGTGATATTTTTTAAAAACCAAATTAAAATATTGAGCGTAATTTAATGTAATTTTAAGTTAATTTGCTGTTTTAAATTTATGTTTGATTGGAGTACAAAAAATATTAAAAAATAGATACAATTGAACTAATTATTTCTTAATTTGTTAATGACAATGTAAAGTTTCTTATGTTTTTTTTCTTTAGTACAAATTTTTATTTTGTTTATAAGGAAAATTGTATATTTGTGAATATGTGAAAGAAATGAGATAAATGAAAGGGAGAAGGCACCATGTCTTCTCAACATGCGAATAAAATAATTAAAGAAAAAATAGTGTATAGGTTTTTGATCTCAGGGAATTTTTAGATTCTGTTCATATTAAATAGCTTATTGAAATGTTAACAGTTTGATTGAATCGTTTTTATTATATAATTATTACGTTTAGCACAATTGAACTGTTAATTAATTTAAAGAGAAAAAACAATATAATGTTAATTGAATATGCAGTATGTGTTCGATTTAACCAAACTAAACTTAGTTTTAGCCAGTAAATGCAGGAGCCATAACTATTTTATTCTATTGTAAATAACAAAAGCATTTCCTTTCAAATCACTATTTCTTTTTTTCGTTTATTTTCATTATTTCGTTATTTCATAAGTAATTTAAGATTCTTTAGAAACAAAAAAAATCTATATTAAATTTAAGGTGCTATTTCACTTCTTTAATCATTTTTATTTAAACAAAATGCGGTTAAGAATTATTAAATAAAAAAGTAAGAAAATTAAAAATATATAACAACACCTTTTTATATTACAAAACAATAAAAAAAACAATACTGCAAACATGTAAATAAAATAGTCTCATAGGTTTAGCTAATATAAAATGGTAACACCAGATGGCAAAAAATCACACAGATTAAAAACAAGACAAAAGTATATAGTATAAATAAATATATATATTTTTGGGATTTTTTGTACTTTTATAATAAATAAATGAACTGAAAATGAAAAAAAAAAATATAATGAAATTATGTTTAATATATGTTTATAATACTTATTTCTTTCTTTTGAGATAAATTCCTTTAAAGGCGAATGGTGTGTTTTTCACGTTGAATGCAGTGTAAAATATGCAGACGATCACTTAAGTTTCTTATCTTTTTTGTAATATAAATTTGTAGTAAACAAATATACGAGATGTTTTTATTAATTTTCCTTGTATTTCAATGATATCTGTTTTGATTTATTTCTAGAAAATTTCCTAGAATGTATAGTACATATATTTTCAAGTTTTTCTTTCGAATTTCTAAACTTGCTTGGTGTTCGAAGTTTGGAGGTAGTAGGAAATACTCCAATTGTTTCCAATTCCGTATATTTAACGTAGTACAAGATAATCAGCAAATAGAACCAGTCTATATTAATTTTACTGTGTATTGGATTTCTTGTCTTACAGAGAGTCGAACCGTAAACCGAAATTAACCGGAATTTTTAACTATACCGTAACTGTAAAATTGCAAAAGAACGAAATTTTTATTACGGTTAATTTCGGTTCAATTTTTTTTTTCATTAAATTAATTCATAATAGTTTTCTTTCATGTACGCTCTTTGATGATAGTGTGCCGGTGCTAGTGTTTTGGTCGGTATATTGAGAATAGACTATATAAACTAACAATGTATAGAGACATCGATGAAGTCTCTTTAAATACTCCGATTTTTTTTAAATAAAAAAATATATAATAAACAAAACCATCAAGGCCGAATTCGTAGGAACGCTTAATCATCAATATAAATAAAGCCTCAATCACCACCAATCAATCACCGACTAAAAAAAGAAAATTTGAAGAAGAAAGGGCAAGCACAAGTCTTGCCCAACTAACAGAACACACTCAAATGAAGTGATTAAAAAGGATATTACTGTAAACATGTCAGAAGAAACATTACAAAGTACATGTGTTGAAATAGTCACTAATTAAGGTTTATTTTTTTTGTATTTTCAATTTTATAATTGAAAACAATAGTAAGGGAATTTGGTAAATAAAATTAAATCAAAATTTAATATTGGACTCGATTTTAAATTTTAACTAACCAATTTAAATTGTTTTTTTTTCGATTTTAAATTTTAACTTCAACTTGAACCGAAGTTTTTAGACGAACCGAAATCGAATCTGGAACGAAAAACATTTACTTGGATAGTAACCGTAAACCGGAACGAAATTAATTTCGGTTCTATTCTCTGCTTACAAAGTATACCTACAAAGTACCTATGCATGTTAAAATATATTATTTTATACATTACAGATCTTTATTAATCGATGTGGAATATTGCGCTATTAATTATGATTATTGTATAAATCTACATTTACATGTGTTGTTTTTTGACGTCAACTAATGAGTTAAACTTTTTACCATTAAGTAAATTTTCTAAATAACTAAATAAAAGAAAAACAGTTTGGTGGATTTATTTCGCTTATCTCAGGATATTTTTCCTTCAACATTGTTATAAATGATCAATTCTTCATCAACCGTCCTTAAAGATGAGATTTGTTTATTTTTTGAATAAAAATATTATTTTATTTTCAAGTATAAAAATATAGTATAATTTAAAAATGTTATTGTAGAAATTTTAAAAATAAAAGATACTGTCGGAATTTTGAAACAGTCGGGATTTTGATATAGTCGGGATTTTAACACAGTCAGGATTTTGGTTGTCGGGATTTAGATTTCCACCGGTAAAATAAGATTTATACAGATCATCTTGAGATTGGATTTTAATAATTTTAATGTGTTTACGTTTTTTATTTACTTATTATATTTTTTTTTATAATCTATTTAACACTTTTCTAATAAAATATTATTTTTTTAATTTATTTGAAGCACAGCTGGAAGTCGCGATAAATATACTTAACGATGGAAAAAAGAAAATTAATGCACTCACCGTGCATTGTAAAATGTTCATGGTTCCTCATGATTTATGTTAGTCATAAAGTGCGCCCTTGAATGACTGTCCGGTGGGTGCGATTAATAATTTAAGGGCGAACTGCAACCGCTCACCCTCGAGTCCACCTTTGCACCGGAAACGAAACTATATTTATCGGCGGTGAATTATTAATAAACGAAACTGAGGGGTCATTTGGGTTACCAACTCTCACTCTACGCTTGTAATAACCCTTAGACAATATCGGTGGCAACGAGACTTATTATATGTGAGTTTATTTGTATAATTTCAATTAATACAAAATTTTTTGAAATGAAAAGTGTGATTTTGACTTTTAATATCTGCATATTATCAATGAAAAAATATCCAAATGATATTAATATCTAAGATAGGTAAGCTATATAAAATGTGTTCGAGAAACTATGCGTGAAACTCCAATTTAGAAATTTGCTGTCCTCAAGGGAAAATAACGGGAGGCTAACATATATAAATATTTGGGAGTGCAGCTGAGTAAAACGTAGATTGACCTAGAAACATCACATACAAGCGAAAAGGGAACAACTTCAAATTCAGTTAAGAAAACTATAATGTTACGTGAAGATAGCAACTTTTGAAACAAAACAATTATACAGATAATCCAGCCGAAGGAGAATGAAAATATATAGGGCTAATGTAAGAAATAGATTCGAAAAATTCAGAAGAGTGTGTAGCTTCTTGGCAACAGCTAACATCGATACAAACTATTTGACCACTAAGATATAATTAAATATGTATTGTTACATAATCAAGTAACATTTGTCGATTTCCAATGAAAGTCAACAGGGATCAACATTCCGAGTAAAATAAAACGAATTATGTAAATTAACTGAGTGCTTAGATTGAATATTTCAGATTTACATGTAAGATATTTGCAAAGTTTCAGTCATTCTGAGAATTAAAACTATACCATTTTCAGACAATAGATTTAGTAAAAGCAGATTAATTTATCTGAAATAAATTATGGGTAACACTGACATTTTGCAATGTACAATCAGGTGCATTTAACTTCATTTCTTTTTGAGATCGATTAAATAATTCTCCTAGTTAAAAAATGTCGCAATCTTCAAAAGTTTTTAGTTAATAATATTTAATTGATGATTGTGAAATTCAAGTTAACACATTAAAGCAGCGGTCACCAACCTTTTGGACTTCGCGGACCACTAAACTTAAAATTTTGTGCGACAATTGCAAAATTGAAAAGATATTCAAAACAATGTATTATAAATTGATACAAATTTAATTCTTAATTAATGTTATTATTGTCATTTCGATGTTGTTATTTATTTTTAAATTCCGAATGTATCAAAATACATAGTTTGTATTTTTTTTCTCTATTAACAATAACCATTATAATAGTATTGGGTGGACGCCACAAATATTCTTCTCCGAATATGGAATTCAACTGCAAATATATAGGCATGCACATTGGTAATATACCGTATTTGTCATTTAAATAATATAGTATTAAAGATTTTATTTTTATATCGATCCTCAATTGCCTATTAATTATGAAGAGAAATGATTAAGTAATTATTAAAGTTTTTTTTTTAATTTATTTGTATGTTTGCGGTGCGGCGTCCAGCTGTGTGCCCCAATTTATCTGTAGTTTATATAAATTAATAGAGAATCCGGAGGGGAAGTGTGTGCGGCCCTCTCATCATCCCTTCGGGCGGATTTAGGGTTGCATTAAATAAGCCCCATTCAAGTTTTCACGCCTAGGTTTGAAGAGGGGGATTTAAATAAAACTAAAACTCGTTCATCGCTTGCAGTCCTCTCCTGCTTCCCTTTCACTTCATATAATGCAAACAACAACTAAATGATATTATAATGTAGTTGGAAAAATATAAAGTTTAATCGTATTTCGGGGATACACTCGCTTGAGTAATAAAGGACGATATCATCGTCCAGATAACAATTCCTTTTCAATTTCGGTTTATTTACTTATTCGAACCGAGGGGTCGCCGAGGGATTATTTTAAAACAAGTGCATGCAACTGGGAGGGATGTAGATTTATATCGAAAATCGCTAAAGCTCGCGTCTACAACCATTGTCTGCTATTTTATTTTATTATCTATAATACGTGTACAATTTTAATGAATATATTATAAATATAAGAAAATACTCAAGAAATATTTTCTGTTATAGAAGTTATTTCGTTCGTAAAGGCTATTCGAAACCTGAAACTATTAAAGTGTGCTGCCAAAAAGTTTGAAAAATACTGCTATAATAATTAATAAATAGAGGCAATGAGTGAGGTCTAAAACTCTTTGTATATATATTGTTTTGTACAATACATATTTGTTATGTTAATAATAATGTTTATTGCATCAGTCGTACAAAAAAAAACATATACACAAATAAAAAGAACAAAATAAATATATATAATTTCCAAAAACGTCAACTGATACAAAGGGCTATTGACCATAAGTCTTTATGCCCGTTGTTATGTTATTAATGTACAGCATAATGAGCATTTCGCTTAACAAGCAAAATTAATTGTAAGAAAAATGACTCGCTTAACGAGCGACGTTTCGCATAACGAGTGACGATGAGAAGAGAAGTCCCGGATTGCGCGCCTTCTACATCATTTTTAAAACTTGTGTACCAAGTTATACATTTTTTTTCTGACAAGTAACGCATTATCGTAATTTTAGTTTATATGGAAAAACGTGTTTCACTATACGAGTAAAAATCCGGAAATATGTATGTATATAATATCCGGAAATGTAAAATAAAAAAATAATAGAAGATGAGTACAAAATGTACTATAGTGAAGCCGGACTATGTTTTCATGCATTTGATTAAAACGTTATCAATCTCATATCAACAACAATTTTTCGTGAAGAAAAACATTGGCTTTAGAAATTAAGAATCCATCAGTCAAATTTTTGTTAATACTTAAGATTTTGCATGATATTTTTATTTAAGAATTTTGAAAAAAGTTCTAATAACAAAATATAAAAGAATATTAACGTGGATTTACGAAGAACTACAATATGAGTTTGTCAATTTATATTTTTATTTTGTATTTTTTTGCTTGTTGTAAGATAAAACAAAATAAATGTAAATTATAAACAAAAAAGCCATCGTTCATTCTTGGGCTCTACGTCAAATGAGTGTTGTGGCAAAAAAAGTAATAAAAGTATTATTTATGAATTTTGCTAAAACTACAATATGAATTAACACACTTCTAAATTTTGTATTGATTTTTTGCGTTATATTTATATTTAGTGTAATTAATTATAGGATGCTGGTCGTACCAAGATCGATCTAACAGTTGACCAGATGTAATTATTTATATAAATTCAATGTCTTAAAACGAAATAAATGATAGGCGATAGTATAGATAGAAATTACGAAGTACGGTTGAAAATCACTAACATAAGTCGTAGCAAAAAAATGGAAGTTTCACCAAAAAGAATCGTAATTTTTAGAAAGAATTTGATGAACACTTATTATAGGGGTATTTTTGTTCTAAAAAAAATCTATTTGTACTATCGGTCGGTCAGTCCAGTTACTCATGGTTCCCTAAATATGTGTTCAACAAAGATAATCTTAAAAAAGGCTATTCTCTACAAAAAAGTTGCCGACCTCTCGCTTAGTAGTATAACTAATTTTATAAATATCTATGAAACTAAAAGTAAACAAATGAAAAGCTTTTTTGCAAAGTGAAAAAACAGATGAGATAATTTTCCAGAAAGGTGACCTTGGTGAAATGGTGATGAAGAAAAAAAAATTGTTAAAAGGTTATTCAAGTTTATTCGTAATGAGAGAAATATTCAATTTTGTTGTTTCTACGTCGCATGGCGTACATTTTCGGTTCGATATCCGACGCGGATATTCGCTGGGAACCTGAACAAGTGCAACCAATGGGATGCGCCCTTCGCATACAACCGACGCCACGTCGCGACGCTGTATTTTCAGACGTCGGCACGGGATGCGTGGGAATGCGAACACTTGCACGCATCCCACCACCCACGCTCAAAGTCCTCATCCCAACCCAAATCCCCTCAAGCTATACATTATTTACACTGAGTAATAATGTACAATTTTTCATTTGCTTTGTCCACTAAATGTATTATAATTTTATTGTATTTATTAGAATTTATGTACAAAGATTCAACAAATTTATTAAAGAAAATATCACATATTCAAAGTTAATCAAATAATGCACCAAAAAATAATAGCAATAATAAATAAATAATTATAAATGTATTTACACTTTTACTCCGAACTAATTTGACAGCAAATTGTTACTTCGGCATTATTTATTTGTAAATTTAAGTACCGATATCATTGCTGAAACTCGTTATAACCTTAATGGTTATCTGCGACAATTAACACTTACAGTATACATACAATAAATAAATTTGACTAGAATAATTGACAAATGAAAAGAGTTCGGCGTCGACTAGACTTGTTATATAGCGTTTATCACTGGTACGGAATTTAATCTTGCAAGGTGAATGTGACAGATGGTGAATTGCTGGGTTGACTTCCTGAACAGTTCTTGCCGGACCTCGGATCCTCGGGAGTCCAAACTTTGGCAAACATTATTCCATTCGGATTGGGTTCCTTGTCCCTGGACCACGAGAGTGAATGTGCCGTGTAGCTTCCTCCGCTTCCTGCAAAATGAATATTTGATTGAGATTGGGAATGACACGCATAACATACCGGATCGGCTCCAGCTGCATTGCATAACGAATGCGACAGGAACAGAGGGACATGGTCATGGACAGGGGATGAAATCTACCACTCGAACGAACGCCTGCCCCTTAGGACCCTTTACATATGCCCAGTGTGTAATCAATCTTAAATGCGGTGTCTATTATTACATTGTGTACGCGCTATCTGCACCCACTTCACGCCGATCATTAAATGCATTATATTGCTGTTTATTGCCCCAGCATAATGAAGAGCTTTTTGTAATATACCACTGAGATAACGGCGATTACGAGCCCAGATAATATGGGTATTACGCGTTTCGATATACTCCATCAAGTATACAACAGAAAAAGAAATGACATTTCAATACTACATTTAAATATCATCGTACTTGAAATTGACAAGAAGCAAATTACTAAATAAATAGATGGCACTTTGGCCGAGAATAAGGACATTACAAATTTTTAAATAAATAATAATTAAATTTTAATTTACTAATAAACATAATTAACTATTTATTGAAATTACTTAATAAATTGATACATTTACTATGTAAGTTAATTATCTCAATTATAATTAAAACGTATAATTTGCTTTATTCATATTTTTTTTCCTATTAAAATAAACGAATAATATGTTTTAGTTCTTATATATCGCAATTTATATTATTGTAATATGTTGGCTATTTTTTTTATTTCACTAAATAAAGTCAAACTTGTATTGATTTTTAATTAATTGTTTGAAATTATGGAAATTATACATCTTTTTAAGCGAGCAATTCATATTTCTCCTTTTTATCAATATCTATGTTTTGTGTATAATAAAAATATAATTATATTAAAAACATGAAAATATATATACAATATTCTGTTTACCAAGGTTATCAACCGTTATGTATTATTTTACTTAAACCGAGATAATTGTATCAAAATATAGACACATCGAACTGATATTTTCTTATAATTCATAATATCAACAATGGCAGTTCATTTCTTAATATTCAGCTAATTCACATATTCCTCAATAGTATCAGGAGATTGTGACAAATATTTATAGTACCTCGCGTAACGAGTATAATTTTTTCCAGAATTTTTCGGGTAACGCAAAACCCTCGTTAAGCGATATATTTTTTTCCCATATATATTAATGTCAAATATGATAATGCGTTCCTGAAGAGAAATCCAGAAATATGTATAATATTTATTAAAAGAAAATTATATATATATATATATATATATATATATAAATTGTTAAGGAGCATGAATCATTTTCTTCTATTACAAAATAAACTAACGTTGAATTCAATGTGAAGAAAATCGAAATAATTAGTTAATTATTATATTTATGATAAAAACCTAATTCTTCTCTTATTTTATCCTCTTATGAGACAGTCATTTTACGGCTTTTTTTCGGGAACATTTTTGCAAGGGTTGATAAACTTTGAAAAAAAAATTATAATCAATATGTCTGAACACAAGTTTGGAATATGATGTGGCAGTTGCAAAATCCGGGAATTCTCCTCGTCACTCGCTATGCGAAATGTCACTCGCGATTTTTTTTAATATATCATATACAGTGGAAACTCGCTTAACGAGCATAATCTGTTTCAGATTGTTACTCGTATTGTGAAACAATTTTCCCTATATACACTAATGTAATATACGATAATGCGTTCCGTTTTGAGAGTCATTTTTCTTACAATTTATTTTGCTCGTTCGACGAAAAGCTCGTTATGGGAGGTGCTCGTTAAGCGAGGTTCTATTGTACAATGTATTTTTTACAATTTGTGATGCTTGTTATGCGAATTAATCTTTAAGCAAGGTTCCACTGTATGTCGAAACCACGAAATAGGACCAACTTAGTATTTACGTTTAAAGAAAACGGATATAAACCAGTTAAAAAATATTTTTTTTTATTTAAAATTTCAGTAGTAACTCGGCGGTAATTTGTTTCGAAATTTGTATCGAATATAAGAATAATGTAATGATAAAAAAATTAAAAAAATCGCGTCCACCAATATTATGTATTGGGTTTCATTGAAAATAATTATCTTTGCATGGTATAATTATCTTTGTAAGTCAAACTTGTATTGATTTTTAATTAAGTGTTTGAAATTATGGAAATTATACATCTTTTTAAGCGAGCAATTCATATTTCTCCTTTTTATCAATATCTATGTTTTGTGTATATTAAAAATATAATTATATTAAAAACATGAAAATATATATACAATATATATTCTGTTTACCAAGGTTATCAACCGTTATGTATTATTTTACTTAAACCGAAATAACTGTATCAAAATATAGAGTTTTTATAAATATTATTGTATGAATTTAAAATTTGTAATGTAATAAGTAATTTAATGTAATGTATTAAGAAAATATTTTTCTGGTATATAAATTATTAAATATCGATAAAGAACTACTACTGTTTTGTTTGTATTGAGAGAGAGAATATTGAGAGCGGAAGGGGAACTATGATTTCTATATTTTATATTGAATGGGGGTTGAAAGTAAATAATAACAATAAAGTGAGCACCTGCTTAAAGTAGGAAGAGCAAGGGCAAATTGTGTGTTGGCCCCCCATTAGAAGTTATTAGCACGTGTTTATTTGAAGCAACCCCTTGGTTTGTTGGATTTTTTTCCAATTGCAGCTGAAATAATAGGGAAGAAGAAATTCGAGTTCGAGAACGTACCTCTGAGTATGATCTTCTTGGGTTCATCCCTCTGCAGATTTCGATTGATCCCGTTAAAGCAGTCCGTATTTGAGTTCCGATCACTTCTCACTAGTTCGCTGAGGAAGTTAATGTAGCCGATGGCCAATTTCAAGGTGTCCACTTTTGAAAGTCGCTTCTCGTACGGAAGCGTCGGAATGTGTGCTCTTAACCCTTCGAATGCGTCGTTAATGCTCTGCATCCTCTTCCTCTCCCTCAAGTTTGCCGCTTGCCGCTGCTGAATTTGTTGTTGAGGGCATTTGTTACGTCTCCGATATCTGTGAATTCGATTACTACCAAATACGATTAATTTACGTTGCTTTTCGTCGCACATTCATCACTTACTCTTTGGAACTGGAGCTGTTTTCTTGATCACTGTTGTAGGAATAGCTGGAGCCTATTGAATCGCTGCTATTCTCATCGTACAAGAACAAATCACCACTGTTCGTAGATCCTGTCGTTGATCCTCCTCCACTATTTCCGTTGCTGTTACCCAGAAACGATCCTGTCTCGAAAAAGAACTGCCTGTTGACAATATCCAAATCGATATTTTCCATGCTAAACATCTTCGGTCCGGATTAGAACATTGTGAGACACGTGCAACCTTTGATTTTGTTGTTCTTCGGTGTGTTGCATACACGTGTCGGGGGTGCACGTGTGTGGTAACGAGAGGCACGCGACCCGTTTGTCTGATTCGATAATACTGAGATAATACGGCTGCAGTGAAAGGCTGATGATGATTTTCAGTTGGGGGCGTTTGTAATTGTGTCGGCTCCGCCCTCGACGATGTCGCAACGACCCTCCAGACAACCAATAGCTAGCTGTCATCGATTTTAATTCCGGAAACCAACCACCCCCGAGCCGTATTATCGACAGGGACACAAACACCCTCCGTGCGCAGAGAATCTAGACCGCGTGCGGTAAACACACATCGAACTGATATTTTCTTTTAATTCACAATATCAACAATGGCAGTTTATTTCTTATCATTCAGCTAATTCACATATTCCTCAATAGTATCAAGAGGTTGTGACAAATATTTATAGTACCTCGCGTAACGAGTATAATTTTTTCCAGAATTTTACGGGTAATCCAAAACTCTCGTTCCTGAAGAGAAAATATGTATAATGTTTATTAAAAGAAAATTATATATATATTTATATTGTTAAGGAGCATGAATCATTTTTTTCTATTGAATAATGAACTAACGTGGAATTCAATGTGAAGAAAATCGTAATAATTAGTTAATTATTATATTTATTATAAATACCTAATTCTTTTTTTATCCTCTTATGAGACAGTCATCTTGCGGCCTTTTTTTTTCGGGGACATTTTTGCAAGGGTTGTTAAACTTTGAAAAAAATTATAATCAATATGTCCGAACACAAGTTTGGAATATGATGTGGCACGTGCAAAATCCGGGAATTCTCTTCGTCACTCGCTATGCGAAATGTCACTCGCGATTTTTTTAAATATTTCATATTCAGGGGAACCTCGCTTAACGAGCATAATCTGTTCCAGAATTTCCGGATTGTTACTCGTATAGTGAAACAATTATATACACTAATGTAATATACGATAATGCGTTCCATATTGAGAGTCATTTTTCGTACAATTTATTTTGCTTGTTCGGCGAAAAGCTCGTTATGGGAGGTTTTACAATTTGTGATGCTCGTTATGCGCTCGATAAGCGCGGTTCCACTGTACATCGAAACCACGAAATGGGCCCAACTTAGTATTTACGTTTAAAGAAAACGGAAATAAAACCAGTTAAAAAATAAATGTTTTTATTTCAAATTTCAGTAGTAACTCGGCGGTAATTTCTTTCGAAATTTGTATCGAATATAAGAATAATGTAATGATAAAAAAAATAAAAAATCGCGTCCACCAATATTATGTATTGGGAAAATAATTGTCTTTGAATGGCACACCGTTTGAAAATCACTGCAGCAGTATTTTATGCATATTTTTTTAATTACTTGTTACTTTAAATATATATCTGTAAGATAGACACAAAATGGGTTCTCTATGATATTCCAAATCGCAAAAGGCGATGGGTTTACATTCCATTATATTTAATATGAAAACAATTGTTGTTTTTGGGCTCTCTGAGGAGTGCTGCGTTTTTTATGGAGGTGTGTATGATTTAGGATCATCACTGGGTGTTGGTTGGGTGTATTCTATTTTTCTCTTCGCGTATGATTATTAGTTCATTGCAATGTTCGTATTATTGATTATTTTTTAAATTATGTTTACTGATAATATATTTTTTACTTGTATTGTAACTTTGCAATAAACAATATTATTATAGATCATTGCGAGAAAAGTTTTTAATTAGACTCCTTAAGCTATACATCTCAGCTCTTCCAAACTTATTGCAAATTTGAACACTTGAAGATTTGGCTAATATTTTTGAACGTCTGAATTATCTAGATTATAATATAGAGATCTAATTTAACAGATTTTACTATATCATAAAAGTGATATTCTACACTCGTATTGAGTTAAGAATGTAAAAAAGAAGTGTATAGTAAAAAAATTACCGAAAAATGAACAAATAAACAAATATTGCATGTAGAATATTCGTTTATAGTTATTTCAGACAAATTACGGTTTATACACTTGTTATATGCAGAAAATCTCTGCATCCGTGGAGACTTGCAGAATCTACTAACTCTACTGGTCCTGTAATTTAGAAGAAATAAATATATTCGAGCCTCAAACCATAAACTAATTTATTTGCCAAAATAATGTTTTTTTTTAATTCTTTTAGATTATCCAGGCAGAGAGACCCAAATGGCAAGAAAAATGGCACAGGTCGGAGAAAGGATCCTGGACTCGACGTCTAATACCACAAGTGTTACAGATAGCTTAGAAGGAAACACGAGGTAGAGGCAAAATTGGGAATCTTGCTAGAGCCGGAAAATTTTGTCATCAAAATGCTGAAGAGTGCAGAGCTGGAATATTGTAGCAGCATACATAACAGAGGTGCTACTGACTAAAGAAGAAGACGATCGTTTATGAATTAAAAGTAAATAATATGTTTATTTAGCCTTATCAATCTTCGTTCCTTCAGTGAAATATGTATTATCTAAAATCTCAAAATTACTTGGTAAAAAAGGATTAATTTTTATATTATATAAGGATTTTTAATGTGATTTTATCGATCTAATATCGTTAAATAATGGTGATATTGTTTTATATATTTTTCATTAATATTTTTAAATTAATATGCATGAAAACTGTTAAATTTACTAAATACTATAATATACAAAATAATTAATGTTAGTCTAGTAACTATGTTCTTATCAAATTTTTTTAATTAAAATATAATGTAAATTAAATGTTGAGAAAACTTTAATTAAAAAAATTTTGGTGCTAGTAATAGGACGTAATAATTGCTTTTGTAATTTGTGCAAATATCTATTAACTGTTTACAGCCTTTAGTTCTTATATAATCTCTTAATTCTGTGTCAGTTCATTATAATCAACAAATGTTGATTTCTTATTAGTTGACTTCTTATTACGAAATAATAGTTTGATACTGGGAACTGTCACCGCTTCTTTACATTTCCTAAGTTGTCAAAAAAATATAATTCTCATTTGTAATCAAATTTCACAAATATGTGAAAGGAGAGCCAATAAATACATCCTTATATCATGTTCTACCAACGTTTTTCACACATATCTTAAAAAATAATTTACAAAAAGCAGAAATAAACAAATGCTAAGAAAATTATTATATTTTTCAATTTTCATTTAAACAAAAAATATTTAATTTGGTATCTATTATTTTCAAGATTTATCGTTTATAATCAAATTGTTTCTGATATGTATTAGATATATGTGTTTAAGAATGTAATTTTCCTGAACATATTCAAATGTTGATCAAGTAAAATAAAATATTGAATACATTTTTTTTATAATATTAAATTGTACAAAAAATATTATAAAAAATATATAAGAATGCACAAAATTTGCGAAACCTAAATGTATACAAAAAGGTTATTTATTTTGCGGTATCAAGTGTATCTTAAATGTGTGATAATAGCATTTTAATGTTACCCCTCCAATATTAACACCCCCACGCACTCACTAAAGAAAAGGGAACAGTTGCAACGAGGGTGGATAGAACCCTACGTGGAACATAACATATGTTACAATTAGTTCTGCTCTCACCAGAAACACGAACGTGCATGACATGTTATAAACTAATGGTAAATACGATAGAAAATGGAAAATTGATACATTTACAGCATATAAATTATTTATAAATATGCTTATAAAATGTATGAAATTAGTACATGCAATTCCATTCAAATATCTCTCATATAATATTTGAAAACTTGAAACAAATTAGCTCCATACATTATTAAGTAGCGTGAATCATATTCATCTTTTCTTCTATCGCAGAGTAAACGGTTTCAGGAAAATTGTTCAAAAGAATTTTGACCGAAAGAAATTTGTTCCAATGGCAAAATATTTTAAGATTATAGTAATTCAGTTATTATATACAAATTATATTAAATCAATTTTTCGGACACTGAATAAAACAACCTGAAATGCGAATTTGAATTGTTTCAATTATTTTTTTCATATATATGATATATATCTATTTATTTTTAATTCTTTTTTTCTTATTCTCTTATGGCTGTCTTCTAGCGGCTTTTTCTTCCGGAATATTTTGCAAGGGTTTTTTTCACAAAAATAAAATCACACATATGTCTGAATACACGTTTGGAAAACAATGTAGCAGGCGCACAATTCGGGACTTCTCTTCTCATCGTCACTAGTTATGCGAGTATTTTTGTTACAATTTATTTTGCTCGATATGCGAATATCGATATACACGACATTGCTAATATGACCATTAACATTAATAAACATTTAATTAAATGTATATGCTATATCTAGTGGTTTAATACGCTTAAACAAATTAGTTATTTTGCTGCTGTAAAGCAATAGCCAAAAAAAATAATATATATTTAATAATGTATATTTTCGATTTGCTGGCTAGTTTATTGTCCACTGATAATTACAAGCGTTGTCCTAATAACTAATAGTAATTCTTATTTATAATTGTTTCCTTTTTGCCTGAATGTGGTCTTTCCAGGTAAGCATTCAGTCGAAACACATGCCTAAATATTTTCTGTAGCTTGTCTAAATTTTCCTGCAGTGATTTAGATGTTGCTGCTGGATTCTCATACCATGCCAAAAAACGAAATTAGTATCATCATGCGAGTGTTGCAATTATAGTATTGCTAGTTTTAGAAATATATATCTTGTCTACAATGTAAAGATAACCTAAAACACTGGATAATCAGTTCAGCCAACATCATGCACTGTTTGAAACCGCACTAATCGAGGATTTTAAAACAGAATAAAAACAAACAACACAAAAAGAGACTTGTATATATTGTTGTGTCCAACCATTATTATTGTAATTGTTATTATTAATATAGTGTATTAACGAACTAGAGACATCCAAGGCAAGGCATTAAAGTCGCATTATTATATAAACATAAACATTAGCATAAAGGAATCTCTACCGTGATTCCAGTTCGATACACTTTAATATAAACAAAGCGACTTTGAAGACACGCGATCAAACACAAACGGTGTAAGTCTGACCAGAGTCCTCATCGAATGCGCCTTAATCCGGATCCGATGCCCAAATCCCACATCATCGTCACGGAGGACCTCGAACCAGAGGCTATCGTTGGTACACCAGTGGCAAGCAACCACCTTCCAGTAGTCGCCATCGCTGCCGCTCTACCAGACCCGCTGCTTGTCAAACGAATTCGAGATTGGAGGCATGGTAACTGGGCAGACTTCGCCTCCCATATCAGTGATAACACTACAACCCCTCTCGGAATACTACGTTCCACAGAAGACGTTGACCTAGCTGTATCCAAACTTAATAACACCAGCAACGACTCCATCGAAAATAATGTTCCTGTAATAATCTCCACGCATCGCCCTCCTCGTCTCCCACAACAGAAATATTAAAAGGAATGGTGATCCTACACTACGTACTGAGTTCAATCGTCTTGCTGCGCTGGTCAGAAGGAGGGTCTCTGAACATCGTGAGAGGTCCTGGACTGAGGTCACCAGCTCCCTCGACCACAGAAATGAATCCAAGTTCTGGTCCCTGTTTGATACTTTCCTGGTGACTGGAAGCGTGTCAACATCCTCATGATCCCCAAACCAGGAAAAGATCTTACTTCACCGGAATCATACCGACCCATCTCTTTACTGCCGGTCTTGGAAATAACTGCTTGAAAATCTAATACACAAAAGGATCCTCAATCACACCACATCATTCCACAACATCAATATGGCTTCACCAAACACACCTCAACTCAATACGCTATACTGAACCTGTCCACCCAGCTAATCAACAACATCAACTCCAGATTCTACTCACCAGCACTTTTCCTCGATATTCACTTTTTCATATAAACAAATGCATAGCAATTTGTCCCGGTCTTATAATAAACAAAACCACCGAAGCCGATTCCCGTGGGAACGCTTAGTCATCAATATAATCAAACCCTACTCCCGATCACAACTCCCACCCTGTATTAATAAGAATTAACATCGTAAGTAATATAAGTATTTAGAATTAGTCTCAGTAAAACGTTAATATAACGAGCATAGTCTCATAAAATCCTAAGATATAGTCTTAGTTAAGCTTTCGAAGTAACTATTTCAAAGAAATATTAAATATTATTAAATAAATATTAAATATTAAATTTACTTGTTAAGAATAAAAATTGTACACTCAGACAGAAATATATAGATCCAAATTAAAACCAATATTATTTTAAGAAATAAATCATTTTTATTTTATAACATTGTAAAAACTTTACACACGGTCGATCGTCAATAGATAAAATGCGAAACCAGAATTTTCAACTGTAACCGAAAATTAAAATTAAATTAATTATTAAAAAACCGAAACTGAAACCGGAACGAAATTTTAATAACGGATAGTTTCGGTTAATTGTTTTTTCATTAATCGTTTTCATGTATGCTCCATGTAGATATTATCATACTTCCAGACATTTCATTTTAATCACAAAACAGTAGGTATAAAAAATATGACGGTAGATACAAAAGAAGAATTTTCGTCTGAATTCGGTATTGTCATATCCCGGGGATGGAATTTGGACACAGTGGATCTTCTTATATTTCTGTAGTTGTGGAGTCTGTAGAGGGTTTTAGTGAAAGGCTTAGACAAAAGTCAATGAACACAATTAATATATTTTAACACTGTAAATATAAGTTCTTAAACTAGCTTCCAGCTAATAACTCGTAGCTTGGGTTGCCCTTCTAAGACTTACTCTCAAACTGACTTGGTATAACATAAACATCCTATTTTATAGTAGGGAATTAACATAGTGGGAGTACAATATTTGGTAAGGGAAGATAGTACCTAACTAATTAAGTCATTAGGCAGATGTACATATTAAAGGTCATTATTGATTGGACCTTTGAGTTTGTGCACAACATGTTGACTAACAATGGTGATTAAGAATAGTCGTTACACAATGATTAGTTATGGGATCTTCTTAAGTGGTATTTGTTCTAAGTCTTAATGACTTACATAAATAAACATGTATAAAATAATAAGGGCTAACATAATATAAACAATAACGGTTATACATAACAGTATCATTCGGAAGTTTTTCAAATTTTTGTTTTGCGATTAAAAAAACTTTGATGGTAGTATGCCGGTGCTAATATTTATACCGGTGTATTTGATGGTCAACTCGATTTTAACTTTAACTATTATATTTTTTTGATTTTAAATTTTAATTTTGACCGTAACTGAACCGGAACTGAACTGATTTTTTGACGAACCGAAATCGAATCTGGAACGATTAACATTTACTTGTAACATAACCGTAAACTTTTCTGGTTATAATACAGTAGAACCTCGCATAACGATAATTTCGCTTAACAAACACAACAAATTGTAACAAAAAATACTCTTTTAACGAGCGACATTTCGCACAACGAGTGATGAGAATAGAAATAATGGATTGTTCGCCTGCTACATCATTTTCCAAACTTGTGTATATATTATGTATATTTTATCTTTAGACCTTGATTATCTTTAGATCTTCGATTTTTTGTCATCTTTGTTTATGCAAAAGCATATAAACAAACTATATACGCTTTTTGTTTATTAACAACAATATAAAACAGACCTCCGCAAAGATTCCGTTAATATATAATGTTATATATATTTTTTTGAGTATTTTTTTTAAATTATAATAAATGTTTTACATATATCCGCTGATTCACAATTTTCAATGAAAGATTAGTAAACTAAAATATAGACGTGTTAGCTAAGATATGTAAAGTCGAGGTTAGTCACAGGAACGTAGAATAATATTACGATTTCTTCAGATGTCCTTGTGGTTGTATTTTTGATGGTCGGTCAAATAAGTTTATGCTTAAGAAAAGGTCGACCAAACGCCTTGTAGGCTTTATAACCAGTCTCCTCTGTGTTTGTTTTAAATAAGTGAAACTTCCAGGTAGCATTAGAATTTCAATTTATCTATGATATATAAAAACTATTACATTCAATATTTCTAAACTGTTACATTTAAATATTATCAATAAAAATAACTTTATGAATGGCTGTTATTAAATAGATTATTTATACTTTCTAATACTTGTGTGATGCTACGAATGACACTACTGAGACTACATAGACACTACTGAGTAAGTATTAGATATTTCTTTTAAGACAATAAATTGTGAATGCAAAGTGTGTTTTCATTTCAGTCGAATTGAATTTACCACAATATAATCTAGACCACATACATATATGCTGATAATATAAAATGATATTAATATCTTCTTCTTTTTTTCTCCACACTTCACTTGGCTTGCGCGTCTTGCACAATTTCGCCAGCCATTGTCTTTATTAATTTGAGATTTCGTTACACTGGCTTACGTTACTTTGGTCAGGGGGGGAAGCATGGATATTATTATAATAAATTACATTATAACATATTGTAGTATGCAACTGTTCGTACTTCACACAAGGAAAATAAACTTGTATGAGTGTGTTGTATTGCATACAACTTAAATATTAAATATTATTTAAAATGTAAACATTATGTATGCAAGATTATTATATGACCTTCCTCCTATTGATAAGATTACTCATATGAGTTCATTTCATTACGAATCGTTTACTTGTGGAATTGCTAATGAAGCGAACGTTCGACGCGTCTGAGTACGAAGCTACGAAGCACTAACTCACAGCACGTACAGTTTTTGAATGCGCGCCTTTGTCTACTCTTCGACAAACTAACGGTATCAAAAAAAATTCATAATACATACATACAAAAAAGTAAAAAAAACGAGTAAGTGTCTTCATATCTTATTAAAATTTAGTATTATACCCTTAGTCAATCATTTCTGTTTTGCAAAATGTGCGAAAAATATTTACCAGCGAAAATTCGTAAAATCTCGGAGAATTTTTCTATCGAGACTATCGATAGGCCTGTCCGAGTGTACATGTTTATAGATCTCTCATTATTGTATGACAAAGTTTGATTATTCTTAATTTTAGGAGGAATTTTGCCGGTGGAACTATGGGGCAAGATCAAAATGGAAATTCCGTTCTTCCGATCGGATCCAAAACGTAAGCAAAAATTGTTGCTAATATTTATAAATACATACACTAAACGATGATTCATGAAATAAATAATGCATAGTCGAAGTCTCTACTTTATAAATAGTTTACGAGTTTTAACAATTTCACTTCAGAATAATAAAATAGTAAATGTATTGAAAAATCACGACATCAGACATTAGATAATATCATTTTAACAATTAACCACTTTATTTGATCATTGCTTGAAGAAAAGTATAATATTTATATTGAATAATTATTTAATTCATTTTACGTTATTAGAAAAAAATTGCATTGTAAAATATGAAATATCGCAAAGCAATCAATATCAAAAACAATAACATTTTCGATACTAAAAATATAAATTCGTCTAGATAAAAAATATATGGAAATATCAGAAAATAAATATTGGATACGGGTACAACAAAATTCTTTTAATTTTATTTTACGGATATTTACAATATAATATGATATAAATGAATCATAATAATTTAAAAAAATATGATAATCCAAATTAAGTTTGCCGCAATTAGTCAGACAGATTAAAGAAGGAAATAATAAATTTTAACTAACATATTCACAAAACAAAAATAATATTGTCTAAATCTTATTAATAATAAAAACTTCATACTTCATATTTCTTGATTCTGTCCATATTTTAATTTAGAAAATATTATTTTCAATTCCTAAACATATTGCATAGATTTTATTTCAAGAGCTAAATGCGTAGTCAAATCTACTTATAATTATTATAATAATGATAAATGATATTACGAATATTCTTATATTGTTTTCACCAATTTTGGTTATTTTCAGTACGACCTATCGTCTGAAAAAATGTAGTAAAATCTTCTTTATGTTTAGATTGAATATGCATGAAATTATCGTTTTGGAAAACTTTGCTTCTGTCACTTGTTAGTGCTAGAAGTTTAAACCAGTATACTTCAATTTCTTTTTCGAATGTGATTTAGGTCCAATTTTTCGAAAAATGATTTTTTTTATAATTTATTGTTATAAAATTATTGAATCAATTTAATAATACTGTCTACATTGCTTTTTATTTATTATCTTAAACGTTAACCGGTCCGAGAAATATTTCTCTCATTTTCGCCGATCCATAGAAGATTATATGTCTATTTGGTTAATTATAATATCCATAGTTAGAAAATTATTAATTACAATTAGCTTCGTTAGACTTAATTAATATTTACATTCGTATTTTTAAATAAAGGAAATAAAAACTCTAAATTTGAAAACTTTACTTTTTTTTACATTGCTTAAGATCAATGTTATTTGAAAGTTTGTTACCGCTTGTGTAAAAAGACGTAAACCACCCTCATTTTTTTTTCTACGAAATAATCCTAGAAAAAAAAAGGCAGTAAACATTTAGAAAAAAATTCTTTACTATGATAACAGATAATACTTGTCATATTTAAACTATTAATGTTCTGTTTGTAGTTATATATCTAAGTGCTATTTCCAATCAAAGGCAATCCCAATCAAATATTCAGAGACGGTGATTGTTAAGCTAGGGTCCAGGAAAAAGAAATACTTCGAGAGTGTATACTGTCAGGTAAGTACAATTTGATTGAAATTGACAATGTTTACGATCGATTTCCTGTTTTGCCGTGAAGACAAAAGCAGTTCCGTATCGCTGGAGTGAAACGATGCTAGCACAGATGGGTGGAGAGGTCCACAAATCCGAGATGGTCGTCCGTAGGGAAGAAGAATGCCATTACATCGCACTACCTCAGGACAATCTTGATAATATTGCCAGCATTGAAGCAAAGGAAAACCTAATATAATAGAATTCATTTCATTAATCATACAAAATACATTTAGGGTTACAATATATGTGTATGTATGTATATTATAATATATTTGTTTGTGAATTGGAAACAAATAAAGTGGAATTTTTGTCCGATTATGGATCGGAGAGCGCAATAAATGTATGAAATTGTGAATTGATGATGATAATAATAGAGATGTTTGGTATGTGACCGTAATGACATGATGATACGGTCAGTGGCGTACCTGTGTGCGACCTGTACCTGCTTTGATATACTTACTTTGGTACCTGTATGAGTTGAAGTGAGAGCGAACTGAGCGCCGCAACCATGCGGAACCGGTCATGACTTCCCGGACATGCTGACCCAAGCGGAACATTACACTCCAATGCCAAGAACATCAATCAGAACTCGTTCTATATTACAAAACAGATTATATATATATATTTACAGGACGAAAAAATACAACAAAATACACTCGAACGGCAACCTAGCAAAAGCAATTTCGGTTATCATAATAGAGGTATGACATTTAAACTGTTATATATATATATACACATATTAATTCATTCTTTCATAATCAGTGTTATTTATTTATTCGTTGCATGTTTACCTAATGTGCGATTGAGATCAGCACTTATTCTCTTTTATTCGCACGAATATAATTCGAAGCAAGAAGTTACCCCAATTATAACATTATAACTACGTCATACTACGTCAAACTGGCAACAATGTACACAAAGAATCACAGGTGGAAACGGAAATGTTATCGTAATAAAATAGCAGATTATCATGTTTCGGCATTTAAAATTTGGTTTCGGCGGAAGTGGATGTAATTATTTAAATTAATGCCTCCGATTTGATTATTTCTATGGATATACGCCTTTTCTAGCATCCAGATTGATCAATAAATGGGGAAATAATTACATATTTTCGGTTCGTTGATGGTTGATTTTACAGATACTCAGCTCATGTTGAGTTTATTTTTTTAATTAGAGCTGGCTTAATTAGTAGATATTTAATTGATACAATTATAGGTTAGACCAAATCGGTGCATATTTATTATTCAATAATGTATCAAAATTCATTCATTGTATAATATACAAAATTAGATCTATTTTATATTCAATACTTTTATTAGCAAACGTATTGAATATATAATGTAGTCAATTGTATTAAAAGGATATTGGAATCAAATTAAAACTTAAAATAAATATGTAGTATATATTATTTTATAGTGAAATAATTTCAAATGTAAATCAGTTAGTGAATGTAAATAGTTAATTACTTTATTAAATTTATAAAACTGTGTTGTAGCTATATATTTTGAGAATATATTTCAACAATATTACTTATACTTATTAATCTAGCAAGTCATCTTATTATTATAATACAGTATGACAAACGGTATCATCGGCGATCCATTAAAATACTATATTAAATTTCTGTAAAATAATTAAGAAGTGTACGAAGGACGGCAATATTAATGTGTTATTGATAATTAAGATATTAACAAAGAATTAAGCAATTTAAAAAATGTAATATTTGTAATAATAAATTGACCCGACTCCTACTAAACTAAAGCATGTTAGAGGATACAATTAATTGGAATGTTGTTAATATGGAAACCTAAAGAATGAATTAGACGTTGTGCAGACTGGCTGCATTGAGTGACAAGTGGGTAATCAATGATCTGCCCCTCGGCAGCTGTTATTGTCATTTGACATTTTAGAACACACCCTGTATACGGGTGGTATGCATCGCAGGTGCGGTGGTGTCATACATACATATATAGATGTATACGTACACACGGACACGAGGATCGATTCCCGTGCGGAGGATTCAATTAATCCATGAATCTAAATTGCCTCTCCTTTACGTCGCCATCTATCTCTTGCGATCAGTGTAATTTCAGAAAAAAATTGCATGTCACGTTTTAATTCGAAACTTTCTAAACGATTTTTTTTTTCCTCTCTATCCTAAATTAATAATTAGAATGTAACGCAAGTACGAAGCGGTAAGAACGAAAAAAATATATTTATTATGTAATTGTAATAATTGAAGTCCGTGTACTATAAGCATTTTTTCCCATTCCATCTATTCTCGTCTCCAGTTCCTGAATGTTATATAATAATTCAATGTTGTTTTTCTGCTGATATTTAATGCTATTTTTCCGTGGCTATAGCTGTTGCGCTGCTTTGTCGCGGATGGAATGTGACGAAGAGCGCGGTGTTCTATTGACGCGCACGAGTGCACATTTGACCGCCGCCGTTGCCGCTGCTGCCACTGCCACCGCCTCCGTCGCTGCCGCCACTGCCTTTGTCGAACAAAGGACCGGCAAAACTTAGCCAGATCTATGATACACACCGGTTGGATGATCAGCCGTGAAACGCGCGAGGAAATCTACGTTCGCCACGGACACGCACACAATGAACAGGAAAAAGATACGAAATAGCAGCAGCATTGCTTTATCACCTGAACCTAGTTATTTTTGGGTTTACCTTGAGCTGGGTACCCTTTTGTTTCAAAACTGAAAGGCGTTTGAAGGTTGGCAATCGCGTGTTTGGTAATTGTTATTGTCGGTGGGGAAGATAGGCAACAACAACACATACACATGAACAATGATAATAATGAACATATCAACAACAATAATAATAATAGTATATAATATTGGGAAAAAGAGTGGTCAAAGGCGCGTTTCTAATTTTCGCATTGTTCGTGCACGCTGGCACCCGGTTCGGGTTAGAAGAGAATGTACAACGGAGAGTTGGTAAAAGGAGTTAGTGCTAGATGGCTTTCTGTTTTGTAAGTGTGAATGTGTTTGTACAGTTACGTTCGACGAACCGAAGGAACAATTCAGCACACCACTCTGGAGTAGCTGGCAAATATTACTACCTTGGGATTATGTTTCTATTGGTTACATTACTGTTTGCTATGGTCCTCCTCCATCCATGCTTTTAGTCCTCCTGATCACTCACTCAGTTAAGACGATTGGAAAAATTCTGAATGTTTTCTCCTCTCTGTCTCTCTATTTCTTATGATTTGATTTGTTTCTGCGACGTCACCAGCGGCAATCGGATGTGTGGTTCTGGACTCGACTCTGGGGATGGCACTCAAAGACCACGGGATTAGTAAATGTGGAACCCGTGAATTCTTCCAGTGCCATTCGCAGGTGAGCGAATCATCCGGTACTGAGGTTTAAATGGACGAGTTCTTTTTGTTGGTATTGGAGTGCGGTGTGTGTGTCTGTATATATATATTGAATATACTTTTTTTGTTTCGCTGGACGATGGACTGCACTGAAAGACACTCGAGAACTGACTAACTTCGAGCTGATGGTCGGCACACCACAACAGGTAGAACGAACGGCAACTCCCCTTCCCTCACCTGTTGTTCAAACGAGCGGACGTTGCACCTGTGCTTGATGACTAATAACACTCGCCACTCCGGCCACTACACAGTCACTACAAACCCAAACCCATACCCATATACCCATAACTCAAATTTGGTAATACAAACACTTTCTCTCCAGATCCAAAACAAAAACAATCAATAAATACAATCGCAATCATCGACTGCTCAAACCGTTCATTCAAAGCATCTCTATTTATTTTATCCGAGCCAATTACTCAAATCCATATCTGCCGTATGTCGTTCCCTTGCATACTACAACAATGATGGGATTTGCACCAGATACATCTCCCATCATCCTCGCTTGCCTCTTCCTCTCCTGCTGTTGCTGCTGCTATTGCTGTTAACTCCCAACACAATCATGAGAAAATAACTTCCAATACAATGCAATAATCATCTCGGGCTCCACATCTAATGTATATTTAAAAACCTCCGCCATGAAATACCATTACCACATTACCATTCTTAGTTTGTTACATGAAAATAATAAAATCACGTTTCCAAACGCCAACCTTTTATTTAAAAAGTCAACTTATAATATTTGTACACTTGTTAAAGTTTAGAACTATTTATTGTTGTATATACTTAATATATTGATTTCTTCCTTCACAATTGACACTCTAACTGAAGACAAGTTTTTAATACTATAGAAATGAGGGATCTCGTATTCGTCAACTGTATAATTTTTAAAGGAACCTTTGCAAGAATCACTTTACATTACTACATACAAATCAACTCTAGAATTGTTTGATGTTTATTAATATATATGAAGTTACTGTCTATTTACGACATTGACAGAATATAAGTAAATAAGTTTACTTAATTAAACGTTTGGTGCAATAGTTCTTTGAATACTAATCAATAATGTTTTATTTGTCTCTCTGTATAACTCGGCGATTGACACTTTAAAATAAAATTTTAACATATTCGCTTATGATAATAACAATAATTTAAGAGCCAAATAATAGAACATAACATATATTTGATATATATAAAAAACAAAATTCAATTTTCTATAAAAAATTAAAAATAAACTCAAATATGAAGAATCTTTAGATATTTTGTTTTATTATGGAATTTTTATAATTATTTTCATTTTATTTTTTATATACATCAAATTTATTTTATGTTCTATTATATGGCTAAAAAATTATTATTATTATTGTCAGTCGCCGAGTTGTTGCGTACCCATAATTAAAATGTCACTTTAGTAAAATAAAGACGATAAACTACATTAATGCTTTTGAATGTGTTTGGCTAGTTGCGACGAAATCCTAACAGTTACTAATACTGCTAAGTGATCATATTATTATCATATATACTTATTTCGTATAGTGAATTATCGAAAGAAAAGAAAACAGACAATGCGAAATTAAATACGAAGTAACACACTGAAAGTCACATTATCTAGCTACTATCGTATCGAGGAAGAATATAAATAGTTTCTTCATTAAATTATAAAAATAACAAATTATATATTATGTTAGTGAAAATATTTATATTTATTAGATATAGATTAATACCTCGCATACTGCAGCTTCTATCAGTATGGATTTACTATACACCAAAATATTAATTGTATGGTTTATTTTGGTATTTAGTTCTTCTTTATATTAATTGATTAAGTTGTATATTTTTCATATAATGATAACATATTATTATCCAGAATCACAAATTTAATTATTGCAATTAATTATTTACTGAAAATAATACATTTTGAAAATAAAATATAAAACATGAAATAGGAAACCAAAGAAACGAATCAGTTAGGTTTGTCTTCTGTGGTCGTTGGAAGAAGAGGAGAGAATGATCGAAAGAAACGAAAACAAACAACGCGAAACGAAATACGAAGCAACAAAACACAATGAAAGTCACATTATCTAGCTAGTACCGTATCGAGGAAGTTTTTAAACGAGAATGGGTGAAAAACACTGAACCTCTTCCTCTCTCCCATGATTTCAGTTTTATTTTAATCTTTTTATCCTCCTTTCTGAATCCACCGGTAATGACATTTTAATCGACATCACCGAAAAATCAACAACGCCTCGCGCTCTTACGCTACTCGAGTAATAATGGTATTAACTATAAATATAATTATTAATTTAAGGGATAGCAATGACAAAATTGATAGAGAAGTAAAAGAATTGGAGAAAGTCAAGAGGAAATGGTCAATTCACAGTGTAAACAAGTGGGATACCTTTTTGACAGTTAATTTTAGAATTGATAAATGATTGTTTGTTTTTTGTTGTTAGTGATTAACATTATTTTTAATGCATAAAATATTTAAAATTATTCAATATTCATTTATAAAAATATCCACTATACCAGGGGCAGCCAACAAGTCGATCGATTGCGATGCCAATTTTGGTCGATCGTGAGGTCTATACTAAATAATTATGTTTTTTTTTTATGTAGGTAAATATATTAACATAGCATGTATTTCACACAACATCCCCCCACTTAGACTAAGCCTATGACAATATGTTGAACGCGACATATTTTTAAAATAAAAGGTACATCTTATGTACACGAAAGTTGGCTACCCCTGCACTATACTATATGAATTAACATTATAAATTTGATTTGATGAAAAAATGTAATATTAATTTTAAAATGTAGTTTTTCATATCTATTTTATTTCAAAATCATGATAGTATTGTTTCTTTGATGTTACAAATAATTTACATTTGATATGCATACTTGACATTTGATATATTGATTTTTTCTGTGTAAGATTTAGAAAAACTTATTAGTGATGCTTGATTAACATTAGACGTTTTAAATATTCTCATTAAATATTTTGATTTATGAAGATTTCTTATTTTTTATAAGTGTTAATTAAAATAAACAAGTATAGGCAATGAAATAGAGAGAAAAGCATAAATAAACAACATTACATTAGTAATTATACAATCCACGTTTCATCTCCTATTCTAAAAATGGAACATTTTCATTTCATCTCCGTATGATAGAATTTTGTTCACTCTAATCATGATGCAATTTTTTTACCATGTCTTTTGAGATACGTTGATTATCTTACTTGTCGTACAACTTAGGTTATCTTTAATTACCGTTTAAATCTGATCGTCATCAATCAACAACAGTTTAACTCACCAGCCCTAAATTTCGTTAACCAATATTACACACGGCATCTTCATTTGCTCCATTGGCAATTGTTGCCATATAAAAACTTCTTAACATTGTTACAAAAACACTTGTAGCAAGATATTAACTAAAGATTGATTCAAAAACATACAGTTAACGACACATACTAGAAATTACTTTTTACACAATACAGGTATTCCTGTTATTGAATTATTTTTTTAGTTAAATTTATGTTTTTTTGTAGGAAGATTTTCCATGGGAATTCATTCCGCTCACTGCTGTACAGTGGAACCTCGCTTAACGAGCATAATCCGTACCAAAATTTCCGGACTTTACTCGTATACTGAAACAATTTTCCCCATGTAAACTAATGTTATATATGATAATGCGTTCCATTTTGGATAATTTTTCTTACAATTTATTTTGTTCCTTAAGCGAAATGCTCGTTATATTTTTCTCTTCATCTTATGTATCGATGTTTGGCCAATAAATTATTATTATTATTAAGAAAAATGTCATTTGGTCCTAAATGGGCCAATAAATATTATTAAGTAGATAAAGATAATAATGATAACCAGCCGATTTTCGTATACATTCTTTTATAAAATATAAGTAAATGAACATAAAATTCGTCATATTTATATTTGTCAAATTATTATTTCTTTGCGGCCATTTCCAGGATAATACTTTTACATTATACATTGATATAGGCTTTTATGTATGCAAAAAATTATTAAAATTATGATAATGCACCTTCTGATTTATATTACTAATATTGATTTTAATTAATTGCAATTACAGATACATTCATTTTTATAATTAAAAATAAAATAAGTAAATATAAAAACTTGAAAATAGTAGTAATTAATATAATCTCATTACATTTCTTAAAATATTTAATCAAGAAGTTAGTTCAAAAATGATAATAGGCATATATTAATTTTACATATTATCGAATTACACTAAAATACGGCATTCTGTTATCTTATATAAGTGTTCACTGTTATATAAACAACGATGAACTTCTGAATCATTTGTTGGCTCTCTTGTTCATAATTTGCATAATTAATATTTTACCTTGCATGTTTTAAAAAAAATAATTAATAAAGATATGCTAGATATGCATATATTAACATTCAATTTAGTCGCAAATTCCTCTGCGTGCAACTTTCTTGCCATTATTATTACGGAGAGTTCATGCTCTTGTTCGCTGTATCTTTGTTGTTCGTTTCTTTCTTTTCTCAGAGCTATAAGCTACTGGTGCGTGGGGCTAATTAGAAAGAAACCTCGTGTTCACTCGATGGTGCCTCTATGTGCTCCGCTCTTTTTGTTCATGCTTCATGCTCAGTGACATAACAAAATCACAATAATGACAACAATACAAAAAAAAAACGATGAAGAACTGGGAAGCAACAAGTGAATGCGCTCTCCTGCCTCTGTTCTCTTTTGGTTCACCACACGCACAAAAACGTGTACTCTTATTGAAACACTGATTCTAATTGCTTAGAAAAGAAACTATTGGAAAATTCAATTATATTTATTTTTTTTCATTTGAAGTGAATAACAGAATATAGTTTGAGGTACTTTAACGCTTTAAAAATGATGAAAGCTTTTCAGTTGTTAAATTTTTTCAACGCATTTTCTAGTGTCAATTAATATGCTAATTTTCAACGACAAGGACAATATGTAGTGCTTCGTAATGTTCTTCTAACTTAAACTACGACTTAATCTTACACAACGCTCATTCTTGGCGAATCTATCCCGGGGGTTCCCAAACTTTTTCTGTTTGCGGCGCCATTAATATATCATTTTTTTTCTGCGGCGCCCCAAGTCAAAACATTGAACTATCTCAGGGTGAATTTTATCATAACTGTAATACAGCAAGGCGTCCCGTGACGCCGCAGCGCATAATTTAGAAACCCCATGATGTGTCCTATAAAATGTCACATTTATAACATGTATCATTGCATAATTTAATAAGAATTTTATCAATAAAGATAATGTACCTTAATCAAAAAATCATCTTTGTTAATTGCATTAATTTCAATGTAATTTACAAACCTTTTGAAATATTTGGTTGTTAACATTTTTTCAATAAGAACTTCATTAATTTTGTCTTAATGTTCTTAGTAATCCCTGCAACAAAAATTGAAGACTTCGGTATATTAAAAGTTATTTATCAGAAGTAACGTTAATCGAGACTTTTTGGATCTTGAACCTAATTTATTTCCCGTCAAATATATTTAATTTTTAACAGAAATTCACTGATTACGTTATTCATTTATTGTGAAGTTTTTATTAAATTAAATTTAATCTAGTTTATAGATAATAAGAAAACAAAAAAGATTGGCAGCTGCAGATATTATTAATGCATAAATAGTTTTATATATTTGACGTCTGCTTCTCATTAATCTTATATTAAATAATTATTTCAATAATTTTAGCCACATAAACGTTCGCTAATATAAGTTTCAAATGCAAAATAAAGACAGAAATAAAAATTTAAAAAATATTAATGTCAAGCCTTTCTATTTGAATAATGCATAATGAATCAAAACACTCAATCACCTATAAGATTGATACCCAGTTGTATAACACTCTGTTAATAATTAGTTTTTATTAATAGCAATTGCCAACTATTCCGCTTAAGAGAATAATTATATGTTTTTTTATAAAATTAAAATTAATTTTATTTCAAATAAATTAATTCACTGACATGTTGAACAGAAAATATATGTATAAATTGTTACAACTATTGTGAGTGTAATTTTATTATTAATTAGAACAATTGGCAGAAAGGCTTCGGTCATTAATCCATTATTTTAACCAATACATATAAATTATGTTAAAAGCTACAGAACTTTTGAAAAAATAATGATATCTACAATACCTTTATTTTCTTAAATTAATTAGTTAAAAGAATATATTTTTAAAACCAATATATATTTATAAAAGTTGACAACGTAGACCTAGGATAATGTGCAGGCGAATTCTAAAATCCGTTACATCCGTGTCTTTGTAAATCCTATTCAATGTTACCAATGCTATGGGACCAATGCTATGTGAATGAAACAAACTTTTAAATTATAATCAATATTTTATTTTTCTAACGAAAATATATCCTCGATTTAGTAGTTTTTTTTTTTAATGTCGTACAAAGATATGTTATTTATGATATAAATTCCTTTTGATATGAATAGGTACGATCTAGGTGGTTTGCAGAGATGTACACAGTGAAATAGGAAATAGAGTGCAATTGTCACGAGTAATGAGGTAGCGAGGGGAGATACGCTCTAGTGGTCTGTGAGGAGCAATGCTCTTGGCCTTATTGCTGCCTCTTCTTCTCCTTTTGCTCCGATACCAATCTACTCTGCACTCTCTTTCTATACGCACTGCCAGCAGACCGACTAATCTATACAATCTCATTAAAAAAGACAACCGAAGAATAAAAAGATAGTGAAATAAAGTGAAAACGTATTTAAAAAACGCACACAGGTGATTTTCAGGGGTCCCCTTCTTTAAGAAAACGAACAACGACAAATTAATGAAAGCAGTGGAAACGAGAAAAACGGTTGGCTGACTTTCCGGAGAAAACAGGTTCATTTATATATATATATATATCTTTTCTTTTTTTTTAGTTTTGGTCGGTTTCCACGATATTGTGCAACATTATAATATTTTTTATTGCCACTTAGTTCTCACGAGAACAACGAGCAGGTTGAGCTTCGTAATAAATAAAATACAGTTTAAAAAAGCCATTCATCCAAAAGAACGGTGCTAATTGCTCCACATTTTATCAACGAAAACTTCTCTCCGAACAATTATAAATGCGTATAGCGAAGGCAATGACTGTAACTTTAATCTAGTAGCAATTTTAGTAAAGCGGACATGCACAAGAAGAGGCAGACATAAATAATGATGAATTAAAATTAATCGCATCGTTCGAATACATTTTAGTTACAAGAAACGCCCGATCTATATTACAAGGCAATCGACTTTTTTCAGATCCCCTCTTTTTCTATTCGATACATTAACTTGGAAATCATCTTTGAAATAATAAAATGAAATCAAATCTGGCAGACTCGAGGAGAGAATTATTCACCTCGTCGCCTATAATAACTTTATGTGTTCCCCGTATGGCATATGGCGCGCATTTAACACAATGAAACCCATTTCCGCGTCTGAGATTTACAGTTCATTTTTATATCGCATATTTTTCATTTTATTTTGTATATTCAATTGCAATTCAAATTGCAATCGCCGATAGAAAACGGCTGATCAAAGTTTTCAGCAGTTTTTGTTACAACTCAATGATGTTGATGATGATGACACTCGAATAGTGAATCGGGATTCGATCGCTTCGAGGAAATTCGATTTACCAATTGTTATTGTAATGCGAGTACCGTGCAATTATGTTACCTAAGGTTTCCACGAATCATAACACCCGCACTTCGTCTTTGCGCAAATAACTTTAATACGAAATTGTATGAAATAATAACTTCATTTACTGCAAAAATCATATGTCTTCGGCCAGTTTTTTTATTTTTCTTTATATTTTTGGCCAGTAAAGTATTATTATTAAATATATAATTACAAAAAAACTTGATCCTAGGTATTTCCGCTCAATATTTAATGTATGTTGAAATTTAAATTTGGTGATCAACTCAATTTAAACTAAAATTAACTACTTAAAAAGTATTTCTTGAAAAGTAAATGGTACTAATATATTCTCATTTATCTAACTTCCTTATGACAATCAATACTTCATAATTTTTTATGTTGGTAATTTTTGTAAGATTCTTACAACGAGAAATGGTAATAGTCTAGTGTTGTGTCCAACCATTATTATTGTAATTGTTATTATTAGTATAGTGTATTAACGAACTAGAGACATCCAAAACGTCTCTTAGTCGCATTATTATATAAACATACGGTTAACAACTAGGCATCCACGGCGTCATCTTAGTCGCATTATTATATAAACATAGCATAAAGGAATCTCTACGTGATTCCAGTTCGATACACTTTAATATAAACAAAGGGGACCAAGCGTAAACATTCCCATCGATACTCCTATACCTTTAGTCACGAATTCAAGTCCTTATTATAAACACATAAAATCGTTACATGTACAATCGTAATCGATCATCTTTTTCATATAAACAAATGCATAGGAATTTGTCTTATAAAAATCGATCCCATTTTCATATAAACAAATGCAAAAGATTTTGAACAGACTCGTATTAAAGAAAACCTCCCAGGCCGAATTCAGTAGGATCGATTATTTTTTTTCATATAAACAAATGCAAGTGATTTGACAATAAACAGCCCGATTTCCATGGAAACGCTTAATCATCAATATAAACAAAACCACTGCTCCCGATCACAACTCCCACCCCGTATTAATAAGAATTAACTTTGTAAGTAGAATAACTATTTAGAATTAGTCTCAGTAAAACGTTTAAATGATGAGCATAGTCTCAGTAAAACCTTCAGATTGATAGTCTTAGTTAATCTGTCGATTAAACTACATTGTCTTGGAAAGGGACCCCAAGAGTACCAATTATAATAAACTTGTTTTAAACCAAT
>NW_017096865.1:0-5221 GCF_001412225.1 Nicrophorus vespilloides
CTTTCATATGCATCTTTTGGATTCATTCTATCTATTATAGTTTTCGAGTAAATCAAAGAAATGTAAAAAGACTACTTTTTCGAGCATTTTTTAAACTTTGAACACGAATTACAGCCAAACGGCTAAAACCACAGTAATATATCGATACTTGCCCCAAACATTCAGCTTTCATATGCATCTTTTGAATTCATTCTATGTATTATAGTTTTCGAGAAAATCAATGAAATGTAAAACACTATTTTTAAAATTTTCGATTTGATATAGTTTTCGAGTAAATCAATTAAATGTAAAAACACTGCTTTTTCGAGCATTTTTTAAACTTTGAACACGAATTACAGCCAAACGGCTAAAACCACAATAATATATCGATACATGCTAGATTCCCCAAACATTCAGCTTTCATATGCATCTTTTGATTCATTCTATGTATTATAGTTTTCGAGAAAATCAATGAAATGTGAAAAACACTGCATTTTCGAACGTAATTTTTTCAAACTTTGAACGACGATTACAGCCAAACGGCTAAAACCACAGTAATATATCGATACATTCTAGATTCCCCAAACATTCAGCTTTCATATGCATCTTTTAGATTCATTCTATGTATTATAGTTTTCGAGAGAATCAATGAAATGTGAAAACACTGCTTTTTCGAACGTTTTAATTTCAATTATCAACATTGAACGCGTATTACAGCAAACTGTAAATCAATATTTATAGTTTAGTTTTAATTGTAAATTGGAACAACTTAATTGCGGCAATTCGGAAGGAATCAGAGTAACGATTAATTAAGTTTGTTTTTTTTTGTTGTATTTATATAAATGTACAAAAGTAATTACGACGACGAACGTTAATTGGACCGTCGCGGTTTCGGTGCGGCTTCCGGTTAGGAAACGCGCGCGGATTATTTTTTTTTTAATACAGATATAAGAAATGCGGTCTGGCGTTATTCGCGCACCGCAAGAAAGCAGAAATTTGAAGCAAATGTAAAACAAAACTATAAATTTTAGTTGCGTACATTTAGAAATTTTGCGAATAACAACAACAACATTAAGCACACTAATCGCACTAATTGTTCGAAAGTGTAGAGGAGGGAAAAAAAATATGATATATATTGGTGATTTCGATGCGCAATTTCCATCGATCTAATCAATACAAATGTTTCGATTAGATTGATAATAAATTGCGCAATCATCGTCGTAATGATCGCGATCAGACGTTTTATCGGCGTTTCGCTGATTGCATTCAATTTGTTGGAAACGTTTCGATCATCGATGATATCGAGCTGTTACACAATTACATTACATTATTATTATCATCATCATCAATGTTGCTCGGTTTTCGGCGAAGGTTCAATTGTTAATACGCCTACATTATAAAAGCGGTAATTCGACTAATTGTAGGCAATGTTTTTTTGACAGATGTCAATGTGACAGATCCGGTGACGATTGGGACTAAATTGATGGGCAATTTGATTTCATCGATTGTCACGCAATTGACAGCTGTCAGATTCGATTACGTAACTGCGCAAATTATCTAAGGCTAAATTTATCAAGCTGTCAGTTTGACAAGTCCAATTCGATGGAGCGAATTGTCAAAGTGACAATGACGTTTGAGGGTTAGATTAAAGCGTGCTGGTGGTAAATGAACAGATGCTAAATGATATTGGATCGAGTAGGATTATTTGTATCTGCTTTCGATTGTCTCGTATGGAAGGTGAGAAGGTGAAGTGAGAGAGAGAGAGTGAGAAATATGAGGAAGAATGTGTGTGTGTACACACCGCGGGCAGAGAGATACAGAGATTTTGCGGGGGCCGTGGTTTTCTTGGAAGCCCACGGAGAGAACACCAAAAATAGAAGATCGAAACGTTGGGACAAAGTCGACGAGAAGACGACGCATAACGAAGCGCGTGCAAACACACGCACGCACACCAACTTAGAGAAAAAACGAGAGCTGGTTTATATAATCGTACCGTTTGTTGTTACGTAAAAGTCTCGTGGGAGACACAAACGACGTACAAACAAACAAACGCAAAAAAAACAAAACACAAAATCTCCATGGAAATGACAAAATTAATATTTCCTGAGGATTGACGACGAGCAATAAAAGTACGGCCGTAATTGCATTATTAATTTGCCGTTAATTTCCCGTTCCCGACGTTAATTAATCCGAAAATTTGTTAAGCAGGCCGTGACAATGAATAAATATACGAGGCAATTAATTGCGGAAGGAAAGAGAGAAATTAAACGGACGAACGATAAAATTCGAACACACGAAACATTCACCTTCCTTCCCATTCATAATTTTAAATAAATTCAGTTAAATACGTTTAAGATTTAGCAATACCTTTTCGTTATACATAATCGCAACCGAACTGTCAAAATGACGTTTAATGAAAATTCTTTTGTTTTCTCTATGGAGAAACTCGAATTCCCATAAATTTTCTCGATTGACGTAACATATAACCAAGAACTGTCAAGATGACATTTGTTGTAACTCGTAACAGGTTTTGTTAATTAGTTCAAAACGATCTGTCAAAGTGACGTTTCATTAGACGTTTCTTAGAATTTTTCCGTTTTTTTTTTTTTGGAATATCATCCATCGCAGCCTGGGAATTTTCAAGTCTTTATCGGATTTGCTAATAATGCGATAATGAGATTAGATAAAATATTAGGTGAAAACATTTCTAGATAACAAACGTACATAAAAATATATATATATATATAAATATAAATGAAACAATCGAATTCTGCGCTTTCGGACGAACGAATCGGGTCAAGAGACGAATTAATGTCAATGTCATTCATACCTGTCGTACGACCGAAGGTAGAGCTAATACAGATTTTTCATTTTCAGCACGCACTCAACAGTTTTTACAATCACAGAAGGAATATGCGATTCGGCGTATGAATCATCCCGCATACTCGATTATTTATTTTTTTTGCAATAATCTCTAACGATATAGCGTTACGTAACGCAATCTCTATGGCAACGTAAATTGAGCGATTGTTTGCGAAGCTGAATGGGCAACTATGTTTTATTTTTCGCGCTGCGCATGAAACAAAAACAAACAAAAGAAAATCCATTTTACTACGAATTCCGTATGAATCGAAGCAAACTCATTTCATCGAAATTTTTATTATTTTTCAGTTAACAAATTGGAAATTCATCTCGTCGCGCGCGTTTATCGTTCTGAGTCTAATTGAAAGTGAACGCTGACGCACTTTCGAAATTCTCTCTTATCATTCGCTCACATTTTATTTTTATATTATTATTAATATTATTATAAATAATTTTTTTTTGAGAGTTTCTGGAGAAGTATAATTTCGATTTGTACAAGGTTTTTCACAATGGAATTCGACTTGAGTGATAAGATTGCATTTGGAGAGAGAGAGAGAAAAAAAAAACGAAATTTTGTTTGCTGATAAACGAGTTACGTGATCGAAGTTTTCGAATTTATATGGTTTTTTTTTGTGTGTGCAAGTTTGCCTTGGATTTTCTCAATTGTTTTCGTGTGCGGGGGCGGATGCACGTGATAAGGCCATATCTTCGCCCCCTTTTGTCTCTCTGTCCGTCACGTGACAATTATCTATCTTTGTCTCTCTCTCTCTCTGTGTGTGTATTTGTTTTCAGAGCATAAACAGAGGACTGCTCGAAACAAATGCAAGAGCGATGCATAATAATATTAACGTTGTAGCGAGGCGCAGAAATTCCGCACGTTATGTAACCGTTCCATTGAGAAGGGTGAGGAAGAGGGGGGGAGTCATCGATTACTCACTCACCTGGCTTTGAATTTGGTGGCAGCACTTCGAATGAGAGTCACGAGTGGAAGAGCGAGGGAGCGGTGGGGAAGAAGGGGACGACGATTGGTGACGTTTTTTTTTTTTCTTTCGACGGATGCCAGAGTTTTGACTCACACTCTCACAGCCAACCCTTCTTTCCTCGATGATCAATGCTGGCTTTTGTTTTCTATGTGTTTGTTTTTTTTTTATCCAAAGCACGTTTCGATCCAGATTTCTTTTTCATTCATTTCCTAAAAGCATTTCATAATACTTAGATGTCAGTTCAGTTGAGAAATGAAAATTGGTAACTTGATCGAAATTGAAATCGAAAATTGACATTTCATATTTCAAATTGAAACAATTGAAATTTGTATAAAAATCAATTGAAATGAAACAATTGCAGTTTCGTCATTTGACAGTCATCGGAAACTGACATTTCGTGATTTACGAATGAAACGAATTTGGAACATTAGAAGAACTTGTTTACTTGATTTTCAATTGAAATCTAAAATAAATGCAAATGTTACATGAATTTCGATTTTGGATTGAAATATCAAATCATCTAACTTTTCATCGTTTCATACATTAAGTATTGAAAAATTGAAATTTGTATAAAAATCAATTGAAATGAAACAATTGCAGTTTCCTCATTTGACAATCATCGGAAACTGACATTTGTAGGTTCACGAATCAAACGAATTTGGAACATTTGAAAAACAATCTGCATGTTTACTTGATTTTCAATTGAAAACTAAAATAAATCCAAATGTTTTATGAATTTCGATTTTAGATTGAAATATCAAATCATTTAAGTTTTCTTCGTTTCACACATTAATTATTGAAAAAATTGAAATTTGTATAAAAATCAATTGAAATGAAACAATTGCAGTTTCCTCATTTGACAGTCATCGGAAATTGACATTTCATATTTCAATGTGTCTGAACACACTGATTTTCATTTTTTTTTTGTATTATTAACAATTGAAATTTGTATAAAAATCAATTGAAATGAAACAATTGCACAGTTTCCTCATTTGACAATCATCGAAAATTGACATTTCGAAGTTCACGTATGAAACGAATTTGGAACATTTGAAAAACAATCTGCATGTTTATTTGATTTTCAATTGAAAACTAAAATTAATGCAAATGTTTCATGAATTTTGATTTTGGATTGAAATATCAAATCATCTAAGTTTTCTTCGTTTCATATATTAATTATAAAAAAAATGAAATTTGTATAAAACTCAATTGAAATGAAACAATTGCACAGTTTCCTCATTTGACAATCATTGAAAACTGACATTTCGTTGTTCACGTATGAAACGAATTTGGAACATTTGAAAAACAATCTGCATGTTTACTTGATTTTCAATTGAAAACTAAAATTAATGCAAATGTTTCATGAAATGATTTGATATTTCAATCCAAAATCGAAA
>NW_017096866.1:0-23420 GCF_001412225.1 Nicrophorus vespilloides
TATATTTGATATAAGACATAAACTAAAGTTATTAGTAATTTCTATATGCAAAATGAGAGAAAGTGGACAATTTTCCGTCTTATTGTAGGAAAAAAAAGTTGTGTAATTGGAAAATGTGAAAATTAATTTTACTTTATTATACAATAAAAGCAAAAAAAAAACTTTGAAGCTTAAACTCAAATTTTGTTTCTAACTGTAATTGAATCTACAGTCAATTCTATATTTGATATAAGACATAAACTAAAGTTATTAGTAATTTCTATATGGAAAATGAGAGAATGAGTGGACAATTTTCCGTTTTTATTCTAGGAAAAAAAGTTGTTTAATTAGAAAATGTTTTAATTTATGTTCGATTGATTCGAGTAAGTGGTAAAAAAGAAAGAAACGGTCAAGACTATAATTTTATATTAAATCATTGTTGGAATTGGTTGAATTGGCGTTCCAAGTGGTGAAGACAAGTGTGTAATGGGTATTAAAACAGGAAAGTCCAGTGTCGAATCGAAAAACAATTTGCTGGCCATCATTAATCAACAATCTGTGTGTGTGTGCGGGGATTGTTTGAGGGTGGTTCGGTTTGGGGGAAGTAACATAAAACCTGTCGGCGATCTGATAAATATAGCCTTAATGCCTGGTTCACGCGAAGATATTAAGGAGTTTTATGTTATGGTCGGAACGGGCAAGAAGACACATAAAAGTCGATATAAATCACACCTCTTTCGATATTGGGAATATTTCCTAATGCATATCGAAACCCCGCAGATCGGGATGTGTGCCGGGAATCCTTTAGGGGGAGAAGAACAGAGACAGAGACGGATTGCGAGTGAGATGGAAACGGAGAGAGAGAGAACCGCATTCTATAATTACTCCTGCGGCGATGACGTCCGAATCCCACGCAATCAAATTGCACAACACACCGCACTTTCCATCAATCAAATAGGAGGCAACGGCAAGAACGTGGAGATGTGATGTGATGTGATGTGGAGGAGACGGAGGAATCGAACTTTGCCTGTCCGAAATCTCGCTGTCAACGGCGTCGGGACGCCAACTATTTTTAATCCGACGAGACTTCGCTGGTTTTATTTATTCGACGTTTATTTTATTTCTTGTCAGCTCGTCTAATTCTTATTCAACTTCTTTAGTTTCTATTTTACAATATTCTATTATTGGAATTCAGCTTAATAAATCAATCATATTTATGATAAAAGTGTTTGAAAAGTTGCTTTGATCAAATAAAAAGTAATGATGTGACTGTTTTTAAAAAAGAAACTTCTTCTGACTTAATTAATGATCAATTTGCTTAAATTAAATCCAACATTTTCAAATTTTAGTTTATATTAAGAATTAAATAAAAGTATTAAAAACTTTACAATTCTGGGACAATAAACAATATTTTAGTAATAAAAATCTCATTGAGTTTATTTTCATAATTTTCGAAAATTTACAATATTGTGTTGGAATTGACGCAATTTAATGTAAACACATTCAAGTATTCTTTTATATTTAAAAAAAAATTCAAAATTATCAATTTTCTTCCAAAAATTTACAATTAATGTTCGAAATATATTCCAATAAATTTATTTCCTAGTTGAATATCAATAATTTAGTTAAATATTTTGAATTTTATTGAAATTTACTAGAGAATTCCTTATGTAATTGTTACGTATTTATATTAAGAATATACGAAATTCATTCAAACTTTTACAATTATCATTTTATCTTCAGAATTTATAAATTTATTTCTTATAAAGTGCATTTTTTTCTTTATATAAAAATAATTTTCGAAATTTATGAAAGAAGTTTCAATTTTACTCTTATAATATGAATTTTCTATAATTTTTTTGAAAATTTTCATTTGTGAGTTGAATTTTCTATAATTATTCAAAAAAAATAATTTTTAGCCTTAGATTATTTAAAAATTTAAAAGTTACGAAATATATTCCATAATTTTCAATTTTTTGTTATATTTAAATGAAAATCCATTTATTTATTGAAATATTCAATTATGTACACTTCTTTTAAAGAAAACAAAAAAATGATACTAATTTGTTTAGAAACTAAATTTAATTATACTTGTTTCAAATTCATAAGTGTATAATTTCGTTTTTGAAATTACGCCTTCAAAATAGGAAGTTATATCAAAATTTGAGACATCCGAAGTGCAGTGTAATTCTCTAAACATCGGTTTCCGTGCTCCAGGTCGGTATAATTACACTAATAAGCGCATTTCCTGAAAGAAGCCGCATCATCATCATCATCATCACTATCGTCATTGACACGTCCCATCCAGCAGAAACACCGGAAAAGTCAAAGTTCGTCGGAGCGCGCCGAAAATAGCCGCGATTAAATCTGGCAATCAGCGTCCAATTCGAGCCCGGCAAATGGGATCTAATCATTTCTTCTAATTTTTTTTTGTGTTCGTTGTCGATCTTCTTCCTTTGTGTTCGCCACCACCGGAAGACCTTTCCCTCCCTTTTCCTCCGTACAAATGCGTAAATCGGACTGAGAAAAATTGGCTAAGTCCGACGTGTATAGAAAAAGGAGTTATCGAATCGATTCGATAAATCCGTGGGTCAAGGGGTAAATCCAGATAACGCAATTACTCTTGTATCTTTGCAGCCAGGAAGTCGCATTTAATGGCGGCACTAATGGTTTGCTGAATCGTGAAAGAAACAAAGGCAAAATGGATTTTGGCAAGAAGGAAGCGACGCGGCCTCATATTAAAAACTGTATATAAATAATAGTTATTGAGTTCACAAGGACGCGCGACGTTCCTAATTCGTGCCTTGCTAATGTCCATTTGCCAATGCTTTAATTAATGGGACGAATTCGCGTGGAAGTTCAAACGGATCAAAAGGAAAACGTATGAAATACAACGAAGAAAAACACACAAAAAAAATATTAAGAAACTCCGCAGACGCTATTTCGAAACGATGTGTTTTGTTGTTCGTCGCTTGTTGGTCTTTTTTAACATTGAACTTTGTGGTTTACGGCTCGCGTGGGCGGATATTTGAATAAAGTAACATAAAACGGCATGCAAATTGGAAATATAGTACGAGTATAGTTGGATTTTACGTTATCGATTTCTATTTATACGCGAATCAGGACAAAGTTAAACAAACTAATCTATTTCGACGTTATGAAATTTGAACTAAAGTCATGAAATTTTATATACGTAATCGCAATAATAATTTTATGTTCAAAGACTAATTCAGATTTTCATACCGAATTGTTTTTTCCTCAACCAAATTAATCAATTAAGTACAACAATATCTCGCATAGTGCTGTTTCCATCAGTCCGGATTTACTGAAAACTTTAAAACAAATTAAATTTGAATTGATCAAAATAAATTCAGAAAAAAATATTATTCAAAAATAGTTGTTTTATTTTAATTAAACAATCAAGTTTTATGCGGTTTTAAGATCTTCGATTAGTCCGGTTTCAAACAGTTCCGGACTGTGCGAGGTTTTGCTGTACTTCCATAAAATCGGATTATCAACATATTAACAAAAAAAAATGAAATTGCTCAAACTTAACTTTATTATCAAATTTTAAATTAAACATTTAAAAACTTCATTAATTTAATAAACTAAAATTTACTGAAAACTGTTTCAGTTGTTACAAAGAAAACATCATTATTTGAATTTGTATTTACAAAATTATTGTAAATAAAATATGTTTAAAATAAACATGAAGCAATTATCTCGTTATCCAAGTTTTCTTCTGATCTCTGGCAACCACAAGAATAAGTTTTTATTTATTTTTTATCAAAATAGGATTCAAGAATCCTTTGAGTTAACTCTTTATGCTTTACTGTCAACAGATGCATAGGATGAAACCGTTCTTTGGAAATTTATGTTCTGGTTACGATGATATTTCTTCAGTCAATTAAGCACGTGACAGTTATTTCTTCAGTAAAGAATTTCAACAATTTGTTCATATTTATTACAGATTTCTTCATTTTGACATAATTTTGTTTCAAAAACTCGTTTTACCATAAAAATATTACTTGTTTTCTTCAGTAAATTTAACAAAAATTCAAATAACTAAAACTAATTTTGAAGCTGAAATAAATAATGGAGTGTTTTCATAAAAAAAAGAAGACGTAAATAAAAGTGTAATGTAAATTAATTTATTTTGAAAAAGAACACAAGGGTTTAAACGTGACAAGGACGTTAGTACATAATTTGGGAGTGATAAAATTATGAGGGAGAGTGAGAGGCGGAGGCCTTTTGGGCAGCAGCAGGATGTCGCCCATTGTGATGGATTTACGTAAATTTGGTGAGCGCACGTGAACGTAACAGGTGATAAATCCGTGTAATGTTTGGATGTCGTCCTTCTCGTCCTCCACTTCCATAGCCTCCTCCTGTCCCACCTCATCCTCCTCCTCCGACGCCTACTCAACCAGAGCATGATCGAGTGATTAATAATCGCAACATGATTAATTGCCGAACACATAATGGACAATACGTAAAACGCGCTAAAATCGACAACACCTAAGACTAATTAAAGTACATCGAACGTGGATCAATCATCGTCCTCATCATCATCCTCATCTCCCTTGATGATTCCCAACGTTTTGGCCACCCTCTTCACATTCGCTATAACCTCCTCCTGCACCAAATTGAAGCTCATAGCGAGCAGCGAAATTCCAAACAACAAATACAAAGAGCAATATGCAATATTTTCTTTAAACTTCTCCTTCTTAACACGATTCGCAGGTACGAAATCTCCGAATCCGATAGTTGTCAGCGTGATGAAGCAGAAGTAAGCTGAATCCAGGTAATCCCATCCTTCCCAAAACGTGAAGAGGAACATACCGGCGAAGATGTAGCTGATCACCAGGAAAACGCACAACCAAATCGGCACCGGTTTGATCCTCACTCTTCCCGTGTCGAAGCTTCCTTCCTCGTAGAAGTACTCATCATCAGATCCCGGATCGTCCAGGTACTTGCTCCGATGTCCGTAACCCATAGGACTCATGATCCGCGGACTCGGGTTGTAATCTAAAGAAGGCAAACAGATTTAATTAACTATTATTGTTTCGCCAGTCCAGAATTACTCTTCCTCCTTCTTTGCTGTTTGCTCTGATCGTCGTCCCGAATCGAAGAAGACGATGGTGATGGATCTCTAGGTGGTTCCAGGTAGTGCTGCGATCTGGGCATCGAGAGAGCTCTTCTACCTTGCAGCGGAGGCGAAGCATTCCTTGCAGGTCTCTCATTATAAGTAATCCCTAATACAAATTTTAAATTATATACAGTTTTTTTTAATATCTTTTAGCATTTACCTGGGACGTGATTTCCAACTAAATCCGCTTTATCCATGACGTATCTATTGCAGTAAACCGGAGCTTTTGCAAGAGCCGAAGGGTCAATATCGAAGACCTTCGGAGCTCTTCTACGATCCAAGGAACCTCCGCGTTGAGGGTTGTTACCACGCGCATTCGGACTTGGTCTGCGCACAGGTGGACCTTCGTCGGAGAATCTGGAGCGTTGAGATGGTTGCATTCGAGGAAGACTTTGTCCTCTTTTGGATACAGGATGATCTTCATGAAATCTACAATAATATAACAATTACTTACTGTCTTTCTACAATTAAGATTTGTAAATAACCGACATTTTTCTAGAAAAAAAAATGAGGAACAATGGAAGTGTCTATCTGGAAAATCCAAAACTATATTATTCAAACATCCAAACGATTCAACATTACTGTCTGCATATGATATTAGCAAAAATAATGGACGTGCCGATCCATGACACAGATGTTCAATAATAAACCTACATAAAATAAACCATTCATTTTATGATCTTAATTATGTTTTACCTAAGTTCTGTATCTGAATGCGACGAAGGTCCCACGTCGGAGAAAGCGAATCCGCTATCCGCTGATCTCGTAGATGTCCTTAACGATCTCTTGAAGGATGAAGTTCTCGATCTGGTATTCCTACTATGAACATTTTGAATAGCAAAACTGGGAATTTCTCAAGATTAGTAAAAAAAAAAGGAAACAAACCCTTGAAGTCGCATCGTAGGCCTTCTAGGAATTTGAGACATCCCCCGCTTGTGCCGTTTAGGTTTCTTCGTGCACACGTAACAGCAGACTTTCCAGTATAAAAACCTGAACGAAGTGGCCATAATATCACCGATATTTGATAAGCATAGAAGCATCAAGGGAATACCCAGAATCGCGTAAAAGATCGTAACGACTTTGCCCCAGGTCGTCTTCGGCGCGATATGTCCGTATCCTGAAAATAATTATACAATTTGTTTAATAAATTATAACTAAAAACAAATATATAATATAATTTCGTAGATTTGATCGACATTGAAAAATGCGAACAAATAAACTTGACCTACTCACGGATTCGGCGAAGGTCAACAATCGCGAATAATGATGTAAAAAAATAAACATTTTTTTGAACTGATTTGCATAACTCATTGTCTCTAAATGGATTCATCGGACGTCGTCGGAGGCCTTCTTTCGCAGGATGCGACTGCGATTGGGAATCCCCGTTAATATCTATGTGTGTGTGTGTTTACAAAGAGCTCAATGCCAATGAGAAGCCTATCATCCTTCTGAAGTCGGATGATGATGATGATGATGAGAGAGAGAAAAAACCGAAATGTAATCATTATTTCAGACGGAATAGGGGGCAATTAAGAAGAAGTAGGGTAATCCGAAAGAGCAGGAATAGGATTTAATTCCATTGCCGGACGTAATCCTTCGCGCGCCGATCGATCGCAGCACAACAGTTTCCCATTATTCCACCGAACTGCTTTAAAAAAAAATTTGATGTTTTTCAACAGGAACGACAAAGAAAAAGAAGAATTACTTCGGTAATAGAAATGTCAACGTCCGTAAAGGTTGACCAATTTCCTGCGACCTTTCCCATCAGATCTTGTGCATTAATTACCAAATTCGACGGAACAAAAACAGAAAAAAAAATATAAACATAAATCGCACTTCCTTCCGTTCGACCTCACCGATTTTCGCGCTGAATTGCATCCAATGCCATCTGCGGACCTTGCCGAGGTCAACGGACAAGTTTTTTTTTTGCTTTAATGAGACGAAATTGATATTCAAATTGGTGCGCCAATTATGAGCACTTTCGAGAATCCGTTGTGCAACTTTATATGCGATTGTTACACAAGGAAATAGGCAAGGATTTGTATTTTATATCAGAGGAAAGGCTTTCTCTCTCTGTCTCTTTCTCCCTCGATAAATTACATAAAAAAACTGTTCATTCCGAACGTACTGTTTGCAATACCAATCAAAAACAGCACAAAAGCATGTATAATCACTAAGTTCGTACGAGTACGTAAATATTTGTTTATTTGAACATTTCTCAATCAATCGTTTCAACTATAAAGTTGTTAACAACTTAATAATATTTACAGTTTTTGTAAAATTTTACGTTGAAAGAATAAATGTTTCCTCATTGTAAGTTTTCACTAAACTTAAGATCAAAACGTGTGGCATCTCGGCCTACTAAATAAAGAAGAACCTTCCATATAATTATTTTATAATAATAAAAGCATACCTCGATAATAGAATGTTTCAGGTAAAAATAGAAGACAAATACACCGACTTATATAATAGAATCAGGGGTGTCGCAGGAAAATGTTTTAGTACCACTGCTTTATCTTCTACACACGGCAGATATTCCTAAAACTAACAATACTACGATTGCAACATTAGCTGATGACAAAGCAATCTTAGCATCAGATGAGAATCCAGCAGCAGCATCCGAATATCTACAGGAAAATTTAGATAAGCTACAAGAATGGCTTAAAAAATGCAGAATAGCAGTTAACGAAATGAAATCCGTGCATATCACATTCACGCTAGAGATAGACACCAGCCCAACTGTAAGACTTAATGGACAAGATCTGCCCAAAGCAACAAAAGTCAAATATCTAGGCATGCATCTGGACAGAAGACTCATCTGGAAAGATCACTTTCAGGCTAAGAGGGAGCAATTAGAAATAAAGTTTAGAAAATAAATCACTTATATAGAAAGTAATAATGAAACCAGTAAATCGAACATACAAATTATACAAAGGTTCCAATCAAAATGCCTAAGAAATATTATTAGGGCCCCCATGGTTCATCAGGAATAAAGAAATACACGAAGATCTTCACATAGTTATGGTCGAGGATACAATAGCAACATTTAGTAGTAGTAGATACCAAGATAGACTAGAGTCACATAATACCGTGATCTTAAATATACTCAATGTTCACATTGATAAACAGATTGTGAATAAAATTATAGGAGATAAAAAAAATCTTCAATAGAAATAGTGAATGATGAAATTTCTACTTATTTTCATAAATATTTTTAAAATTAAACTTCTTCATAATTATTAAAAATATAAATTGTTTATTTCAATTATTTTCTCTTAGTTTTTCATAAAATCGACAAATAATACTAATATTTATATTAAATTATTTAAAATATTGTTTGTAGAATTTCTTCTTTTTTTTTCATTCTCATTTACGTGTAATACCATAATTTAATTCACTCTAACAGACTAATTAAAATGTACTGGTCGATGATTTATTAACGAATTGATTAATTATTAAACAATTTTAACGAGAAAGGGGAAAAGTACGCGTAAACAAGCACAAGTTCGATAATTTCATCGAACGGTTTTAATTAGAACTGAAAACAACACGGATTTCCTTTTTATAACGAAAAAAATAAATAAATATATAAATCAATTAAAAAATATCTCCATTCATTGAATACACAAAAAAAACATAATTTACAGAATAAATTCTTAGGGTGAAAGTACTAAATAAATTACAATTTCATTTTACATAATAAAATTATATAATAATTTGATTTTTGAGAATAATTACTGGAAATCAAAATAGTTAAAACAATAATTCTTGATTACTATTGAATATTCAGTTTCTTTTTAACAAAATAAACTCAAACCATATTTTCATTTAAATTAAATAGTTTAAATTTCATTGAAATTACTTAGTTTCAATCTCAATTTAATTAAATAACTTTAAATTTAATTAAATAGATGGAAGGACAAATTTTAATCTAAATTATACAAATTTAAGTGAAACCCAAAAACCAATCCATTTCAATTATGTCTTGTCGCATTACTACGCTTTTTTTGTTTAAAATCTAGTAACCGTTGACGTAATAGTACGTCATGTTATTGAACAAAGCGTTAATATCATTATACAATAAATTTAACAAAAAATATGGTTTAGTTTTCCAAAATTATATCCGTGGAATAATTTCAAATACATTTGTAATTCAATTGGAAATTCAGGATGAGCTTATTAAGATGCACGTGCGTTTTTCTTCTCAGAATTATTAAGCAATTATCGAAATTACATAAAACACACCTGTACGTGTCTTTTTTTGTGTTTCGTAATTATTGACGGCGTAGACGGGACAATAGGAAAACACGCGTTTCAATTAAAATTTATAATTGAATCGACGATCGTGGACGTGTCAAATATTGTTGTTGCCGGACAATGATGAACAAACAGAAAATTCTTTTTTATTTATTATTGTTTCTATTTGAAAACACACATATTACGTATTGAAACCCATCAGCAGGAATAAAATTTAATAAATTTAAAAACAACACAAACCGGACACGTAAAATAATCATAAAATTTAATTTAAATCTGAAACTGCTGTGTTTTCACAGAATTTTGCGTGCAATCAGTTTCCAAAATCACGTGAATTTTTATAAAGTTACACATATTTGTTGATGTTTCAGTTTGCATACATACATTCAATATACATTTGTTTGGATTTAATGCTTGATGTTTTTTTTTTGTTGTTTATTACACGTAGTAATATTTGTTTATAATTTTGTTGTATAATCAGAACGTGTGTGTATGTTGTATTATTAGTTTTAGTTTTATGTTTATATTTATTTTAAATTAATAAAAAACAACATACAGTTAGTGGTTTTTGTGTGTTCGCATTTTCTGGAAAATAAATTTGTTAAAATTCAATAATAAAATTTTAGAATCTTTACGTTTTATTTGATTATTCAAAAAGCACTAATACTAATTAAAATATAGAATATGTAAATTTAAGATAAAATTATGTACTTTCCATTTTTCGGTAATAAGTTATCAGATTTGATTAATTTGATCTAGAAAAAGTTGTATTTTTATCTTTTATTTAATTATTCCATAACAGCAAATACTAACTAAAATATTGAACACTGAAATTAAAGACAATAATATGGTATTTCTATCAAAATATATTTCATAATTGTAATCATTTTTTTCTAATAATCTCAATCTTAAGTAACAACATTTTTATGTATAATTTATGTCTACTTTGATGTCTAATTACTCAATACACAATCATACTAATTAAAATACTGAATATGCAAATTAAAGGTAAAATTATGGCCTTGTCAACGAGATCTACAGTATTTACCATTTTTCAATAATAAGTCGTTAAATTAATTAAATTTTTCAACTCTTCTCTTTATAAAGATAAAATTATGTTCATTTCAACGAAGTAAGTAGCAAATCTACAGAATTTACAAATTTTCTCTCTCTTCTTTCTGTAAAGATAAAATTGTGTTCTTTTCAACAAAGTAACTTACAGATCTACATTATTTACCGTTTTTCAATTCTTCTCTTTATAAAGATAAAATTATTTTCTTTTCAACAAAGTAACTTGAACATTTATCAATAATAAGTCGAAAAGTTAATTAAATTTTTCAACTCTCCTCTTTGATAATTTTTTTTTGATTTCGACAAAGAAACTTGCAGATGTACAGTAATTACCAATTTTCAATAATAAGACGTTAAATTAATTAAATTTTTCAACTCTTCGCTTTATAAAGATAAAATTATGTTCATTTCAACGAGGTAAGTTGCAAATCTACATTATTTACAATTTTTCTCACTCTTCTCTCTGTAAAGATAAAATTCTGTTCTTTTCAACAAAGTAACTTGAAGATCTTCAGTATTTACCATTTTTCAATAATAAGTCGTTAAATTAATTAGATTTTTCAAGTATTCTGTTTGTATAGATAAAATTCTGTTCTTTTTAACAAAGTAAATTACAAATCTAAAGTATTTACTATATTTCAATAATAATTCGTTAAATTAATTAGATTTTTTAGCTCTTTCCTTTAGATAAAATTCTGTTCTATTCAAAAAGGTAACTTGCAGATCTACAGTATTTACTATTTTTCAATAATAAGTCGTTAAATTAATTAGATTTTTCAGCTCTTTTCTTTATAAAGATAAAATTCTGTTCTATTAAAAAAGGTAACTTGCAGATCTACAGTATTTACTATTTTTCAATAATAATTCGTTAAATTAATTAAATTTTTCAACTCTTCTCTTTATAAAGATAAAATTCTGTTCTTTTCAACAAAGTAACTTATAGATCTACAATATTTACCATTTTTGAATAATAAGTCGATAAGTTAATTAATTTTTTCAACTCTTCTCTTTGTAAAGATAATATTATGGTCTTTTAAACAAAGTAACTTACAGATCTTCTCAATAATAAGTTGATAAGTTAATTAAATTTTCAACTCTTCTCTTTGTAAAGATAAAATTCTGTTCTTTTCAACAAAGTATCAATAAGTCGAAAAGTTAATTAAATTTTTCAACTTTCCTCTTTCTTTTCGACAAAAAATGTACAGTAAGAATGCAGATGTACAGTAATTATCATTTTTCAATAATAAGTCGTTAAATTAATTAGATTTTTCGACTCTTCTCTTTGTAAAGATAAAATTCTGTTCTATTCAAAGAGGTAACTTGCAGATCTACTAGCATTTTTCAATAATAAGTCGTTAAGTTCTTGTCTTAAAAAAAAATCTGTAGTTTTCCAAATGTTTTATCCAGATACAAATTTCCGCTTAATACTATTTACCTAAGGCTTTATTGCATTTTCCTAAACTCGCTGTTGCACCGAACTTTCGAGTCTTCGCATTAAAATTCTTCCCGGAAAGCACTCGTTTCATCAACGTAATTGAATTTTAGCGAGCCGTGGATTTTCCGTTCCACAATGCAAACAATTTTCTTCCTATTTATTTAATACTTGCTTCCCTTTTTTCCCTCCTCTTTTCACCATCTTCTCTCATTCTGTCTTTTTTTCTTTTCTTGAAGCAAAATAAGGAACGCGTCTGCTTTGCTGCAAAATCGGATTGCGCGAATTCCGCTCTTCGTAAAGTTCTGCTAGAAAAATGCATTACGCAACGCGCTCATCTTCCCTTGGCGTTTACGTAATCCGTCCGAACGAAAATAATGCATCTCGAAGTGGATCAATTAGGAAATTTCCAGGGAACTTTCCCAGAGGATTTCGGAGCAGTCAAAGTCTCCTACCATCGAGGATCCCCGTCCAAGAAGCCGGTGCACGTAGAGAGCGAGAGCGTGTATAAAAGCGAAACCGAATTGAAGTCGGTTACGTAATTGCACGCGGCTCGCCGTCCGAAACGCTTGCATAACAATAATACGAAACGCGCGCTACAGCTTTTGTGCACAATTTTGGGAGAGAACAAAATATTCGACGTTTTCAATCGAACAAAATTTTAGAGTTATTGTTACGTGCGTGTGACCCGATTCACATCAAATCCGAGACAATGAAAGGCTTTATTACTGCAGGTAAATTAGATTATTATGTCAATGTTTAACGAACTATGAATTTAATAAGTTTAAAATTTCACAAATTTGAGCACCACAAATTGTTATTCAATGAATTAAAGAAATATTCAAAAAATTTGATAAATAATTTAAATTATTTTGTTAATTTTTTTCAATATTTTTGTTCATTATTTTCTTCAAGAAAACATTTAATAAAACTTAAAATTTTACTGATTTTACCAACAACAATAATAGATATTCGACTAATTCAAACAATAATTGATTAAACTACTTATAAATAATAAAAAAAATTAGATTTCTCAAAGAAAGTTAAGCATTTTTTTTTATAATCATTAAAACAACTTAACAAAAAATACAAATTGTATAATTAATTGAAATAATTATAAATAGTTTAACAAATATAAACAGTTATTTGTCATCTTGCATAATTATATCTCATATATAATGTATGTATATGGATCAAGCTTACAGCAAAGTTACTGAACGTGTGTGTGTGTGTGTGTATTTCCATTTTCGGTTGTACAGATCAAAGTGAAATGTTATACATTTGTAGGATATTGCTGGAGGCCTGAGGCGCCTTTACATACATTAATCCAAATCAAACTAATTTTAACGAATCCTAACAGAGGACTTAAATAACATTTGCACCATGTAACTGTTGATATATTACATGTAACAGAGATGTCCAGAATTTCAGAATACGTACACAAATCCGAATATATTACACAATTATAATTATAATATCATTAAAATAATAGAATTGTTATAAATTGTAAAGAAATAGAGAAAAATTATATGTTTTTTAAATGAAAAATTATTGTAAAAACTTTAATATTTTTCGACTCTTAATTAGAATTAACTATCATTGATAATTGCATAATCAAGTAAATGATAAAATAGTTATACCTCAGATGCAAAATTGTGGATTATTTCTTAAAATTGGTAAATCTGAAACCACATAAAATGAAGAATTTGAGAGGATTATAAGTTTTTTTTTTCAAAATTGATGAAATAATGCGTTCACGCCGTAAAAGTTTTGTATGTATGAATATGCAGGCGATACAGGAAGTTCACATATTTTGTTGTTGTTGCGAACAGCCATATTCCTTCTCTTTTTTTGTATAATATAGTGACATGCCATCAAATATGGATAAAGATTGATGACTGCACGTCTACGTTTCAAAACGTGTATCGGATGGGAGTCGGGTGGATAGAGAGACTGGCAAGAACAAAGCAAGTGAACAAAAGAAGTAGAAAAAAAAACATACGTTTTGTACAGGGATATATATATAAGGGATGAATCGAGAAGGAAAGGCAGTAGTATGCAGTAAGCGGAGATATTATATGTATCGTAGGAATAGGGTACTCATATCACGTAACACGCATCTGTTGTAAAGGTTTTACGAGGAATTTTAAGGGTTCCGTGTATCGGCATCCAGGGCAAATATGCATGATGCGGGCCTGTAGGGCCAAATGGATTTTGTAATTGCAAAATAAAACCTTGAAACGGATTTTCCCGCTGGGACATGCACACACTCATACTATAGAAAGGATCGCCCTATGCACACACTAACTCACTTACAAATAGGTTTTCCCCTTTATTGGACCCGGCTTTCAATGTAGGATACATTTGGAAATAAATGATACAAACCAATATAGAAACAACAACAAAAAAAGGCATTCATCAATTTTCCGAACTCTTTGACATCCTTTATTATTCACGATCTGTTACATTAAACCAAAATCATCCCATCAATTAGCGAAATTACATAACGCATTAGTTTATCAAATCTTTAAAGATTACTTATGCAACTATGAATGATATACTTTTTATATCATTTAAGAATATATGCAACTTTAAGAACTTCTTTTATCATTAACATAACAAATGAATGAATGTTATGCATTCATATTGGATTTTATGATACAAACTACCAAGAATACCATAGTTATGCAACTTTCTAAACCTCCTATTATCATTTACAGGTTATAATGAAGAAAATATATGTCATAATGTATCATTCAAGAATAGGCTTACTTATGCAACTCTCAAACTTTTCTGTTATCATTTACAGGTTAGAATTAATATGGAAAAAATATTTATTTACCTTTTCAACTGACATATTTATATAATACATATGTTCAACTTGGCGATTCTTTAACACCAATCACTTTTTCTTGCTTCTATAATTCTTATCAAATATAATCTTTCATGATATAAATTTTCACTTGAAATAATAACCACAAAGTACAAAATTTATTGACATATTCGACAACTGTACCAACTCAAATCACATCTGTTTTTTTTTTTTCTAAAAGAAGCCATATTTATTAAGCCGTAAACATGACAATAAAAAATATTTATTCAAAACATTCGCTCAATTTTTCTTCAATCATAAACAAATTGTTGATTTTCCTTGTCATTATTTTCATAATAATTAATAAATTATAAAACATTGATTTTAAATCTTTAGTTGGTACACCTGCTACAGTTGACAAATTCCAGAAACGTCACTTATGAAATGAATTTTTGATGCAAACTAGCGGCGGATATATCCGCCCTATTCTTAACTTAACAGACAGACAAGTTTATAATGGTGGTGAAATTTAGTTCAACGGTATATATTAGTTTTCATTCTCGTTTGCCAAAGATAATTATTATTATCAATCAATCACTTGATTTTCGCTATGTCTATTAATATTATATTTTTTTTTTCATATTCTCACCCTAATACTTATTGAAAATCTTTAAATAAATAAAAAGTAATTTATAACCGTGCGACACTTTTAATACGTGCATATTTTACGTAAAACCCCTTGCGCAATTCACTTTTTTTTTCTGTAATAGCAGAACAATAGAAACAAATCCGATGATCCAACGCACAGCGAACACAGTGAATTATTTTATTTTATTTATATACAATGACCGGTCGCAACAAATCGAAAACAAAACTAAAGCTAAATCCCAAAAACAAACAACATATATAAATTCGCATGTCCCAAATTCTTTCTGTTTTTTGTTAATTTTATTTATTTATATTTGGATTCAGCGCATTATTTATTTACTTCATGCAAAATAATACAGAAAAAAAAATATACCGGACTAGAAACAAGCGGTTATGTAAAAGCAGCGGGATTACATTTCCACCAAAAAGGAGTAAAAAAAAGCAAAGAGTGGAGAGAAAATGCAGGGAAATAAAAAAAAATAAAATGAAACAGGAAAACTAACCACATGTTGAATTAAAATGGTCATGGGACACCTGATACGAGACATACTGTGATCATGTGCGCTCCATCCCACCAGTTCCATATTTGTTCTTTTTTTTTCGCTTGTTTTTTGTTTTTTTTTTGGTTTTAATTTGCATCGCAATAGCCGCAAGGGCTTGTACGTACGAATTACTCCCATTTTCGTTGAGATTTCGCAGATAGGTTTTTCGGACCGAACTAGATGAAGGAGGAGCGAAATGAGAGAAAAAAACGAGAATATACACGGACGCACATGCATATGGCGTATACGCAAATTAAACGAGATTCCTTTTAACAAATTACATTTGAAATTTTATTTAAATAAAAAAAAAAGTTTCAAATTAAAATTCTGTTGGACTGAATATTTTGCTGCAAACCGGAGAAATCCATCTATTTTGATATCTCTGCACCGAATTATGTAATTTGGAAAATGTGAGTGGTTTTTGTTAGATTAATGTTTGTCGGATTTTCATTAAAGTAAGTAAATGTAGGTTTAGGAATTGGATATTAGGTATAGACCACGAAAATCTTTATTTATTTATATTTTACCAATAGTACTAAATAAAATCATAGCTAATTGGATTCTGGGATTATTTTGAACAATTATTAACAAATTTAATTTTATAATAAATTTAAATAATATTAACATTTTTCGTGAAAATGTTCCAAATTATTTTGCTTAAACTTTTGAAGAAAATTTGAAAATTAATATGAACATTATTATTCACTTACAAAATTAACTCCATCATAAGATGAATTTTGGAAAAGAACTTAGTAACTTTAATTAAAAACAATTCTAAGTATCTTTATGTAAAATATTCATTGTTTTATGAAGAAAACGTTCTAAATTATTCATTTTTTTTTAGTTACATATACATAATTTTCTCATATAAGTAATGTAAGATAGCACTTCTTAACCTAAAACCTAAAATTGTGTCGTTTCAAATTTTTAATGGGTCGTGAAATGACAGCTGTAATCTTGTGTCAAAGTTAGGGGGAATTTGAGAAGTGTTCTTAGCGTTGTACGACTACAAAGAAATATGTTGATCCCGGAACTTAATGGTTGAGAAACTCTGATTTATTCAAAAATTTGTATCACATTTCATTCAAAGAAAAAAATAAATTATAAAATTATTATTGGATTTCCTATTAATATTTATTCCCGATATCACAAATTAGTTCTGTTGGACTGAAAATTGCTGCAAACAGGAAAAATCCATGTATTTTGATATTTCTGCACCGAATTATGTAATTTGGAAAATGTGAGTGGTTTTTGTTAGATTAATGTTTGTCTGATTTTCATTAAAGTAAGTAAATATAGGTTTAGGAATTTGATATTAGGTATAGACCACAAATATCGTTATTTATTTATATTTTACCAATAGTACTAAATAAAATCATAGCTAATTGGATTCTGGGATTATTTTGAATAATTATTAACAAATTTATACTTGACAACTTTAATTTTATAATAAATTTAAATAATATTTAAATAATATTTCGTGAAAATGTTCCAAATTATTTTGCTTAAACTTTTGAAGAAAATTTGAAAATTAAAGTGAACATTATTAATTAAATAGAAAATTAACTCCATCAGAAGATGAATTTTGGAAATGAACTTAACAACTTTAATTGAAAACAATTCTGAGTATCTTTATGTCAAATATTCATTCTTTTATGAAGAAAACGTTCTAAATTATTCATTTTTTTTTAGTTACATATACATAATTTTCTAATATAAATAAAGTAAGGTAGCATTTCTTAACCTAAAACCTAAAATTGGGTCGTTTCATATTTTTAATGGGTCGTAAAATGACAGCTGTCATCTTGTGTCAAAGTTAGGAGGTTAAATATGGTGATTCCGGAACTTAATGATTGAGAAACTCTGATTTATTCAAAAATTTGTATCACATTTCATTGAAAGAAAAAAATAACTTATAAAATTATAATGTATTATACTAAATGCAACTTGTTTAACTTTCGAAAGACATTAACAATTCCCAAAATGTGGTCGTCGACTGTGTCATTATAATCAACACGTTTTTGTTTTTTTTTTTCAATTAAAAATAACTAATGTATCGTTATGGTAACAGCGATCAATATCATTGCGAAATTGCAAATAACCATGGAAACTTCATTTCTATAAAATTAGTCATAAGTTAAAAGAGAATTTACATACAAATTTGCAAATGTTGTCAATATGCGAAGAACTCTGAATAAATTTATTTTTTTCATAATTATTTCCGTTTTGTTAGTTTTCCTTTTAAAGATCGAAATGATTTAAAAGTAATTAGCAAACGCGTAGTGAGTATTTAAGCAAAAACGATACACCTGTAACGATATGCAATTACTCAATTAGCGTGATGCAAGAGAAGAAAAGAGAGTAAAATTATAATAAAGTGGAAAAGCCCACACGATTCCTTGGCACAGTTTCTCGCCTCGTCTTTGCTCTCTTCTAGCATTCTTTATTTATTTATTTATTATTATTTTTTCATTTCTATTTCGTCCTCGATCGCGTCCTTATTTTATTTATCCTCAGCCATTTCTCATTTCGGAAACAAATTTAAAACAATTATTGCCTTCCTGAAAACCCAACTGCCAACACACATTTTCTCGCGCAGTCCCCCCAATTTGCACGTGAACACCGCCCAGGATAAATTATCGCCTCTTCCTATCTGCCTCCAATGCACGCAATTCCCCTTTAGCACCGTCTCAACTGGCACAAATAAATTTCCGCCTCGTTCTTCTCTCCTCCCAGAAGCAAACCCAATTACCGCCGATGATTTATTCTTATCAGAAAATGAATAAATATGTATACAGGACGTATGTGCAACCTCTCCTCCTGTTTCAAACAACTTCAAACGTAATTGGAAGATAATTTAAACATCAATTTTTCTTTACTATACATAGAAGAGAAAAGATATACAAAAGTTGGAAAATAACTAGATTCAACACAAAAGGTTATTTTGTCATCAGCGAAAAGTAATTTTCTTTATTATTACGTTGTTTCGAAACAAAGATTAATTTAAAAATTCCATCTCCAATTGGACAAATTTATATTAAAAACTGTATTTTTATTCCAAATAAATATTAATATTAATTGAAATGTTTCGAAAAGTTGGATAAAAGAAAATTTTTAAATTATTTATTTTGAATGTATATAATTTCAGTAAAATTGAAGAAAAAAAGTGTCACCTAATACATAAAAGCTATGCAACTTTAGAAAAGATTAATCAATAAAATTTAGTTGCATACAATTTTTAGCATAATTATAAACGTAATAAAGATCGTATTTGAATTGAATATTCAAAATTAAATGTTTCAAATTAATCGAGTCTCAAAATTAAGTTTATAAATCAAACTTTCGGTATGTAGCAATACCACAAATAGTGCGGCAACGATCAATGCGAATTCACTATAGTACAATTTGAAATTTTCAAACCAAACTAAACTTTAATTGAGAAAAAAAAACTGTACAAAATATGGTTTTTCTGTACAGTTAACTTTTTTTGCAATTTATTTGAAAGTCCTTAATTAGTGCGGAAATTGTCAGAGCAAAAAGACAGATCCTGTCAGATTTATCAACTGTTATTGAATTTGAATGTCAACAGACATAACCAATATTAGTTTGACAGACCATTATGTCAAATGTCAGGTATTGACAGCATACAATTCCATTTAAATGTCATTAATAACCGATAGTAGTTTTACATGAATTGACAGAATATTGATAGAGTATAGTTAAATTTGTGCAATGTTTTTCAAAGTCCTCATTTAGTGCGGTTTGAAAGAAGTAATGCTATATTTATATAATGTAACATAAATTAAAAAGGAATATAAATAACTATAAGATTAAATTTTAAATTTTACTATAAAAATATATAATAAAACTCATCTTGTCGCAATGATACAATAAATCTATATAATAGCAAACTTTTGATCTTGTATTAGGAAACTAAATGTTACTTATCAATAACAAGCATTTCAATTCACAACTGTTAAATAAAAGTTTCTATCGAAATACAAGTTTATTATTAATACTATTTTTTTTTCACTTCTTATTTCTTTCTCTCCTTCGCTGAATTCTGCATCATTCCGTTCGATAAAATAATATAATAAAAGTAGTATTGTCGCTTTTGATACAAAGAAGTCCATACAATTGAAAACTTTCGAACTGAGACGACGCCATTCGATTATGTACGTTCGGATTTATTATTCTCCCTTATTAAACTTATTACGCAATTTCTTTCTTCCCCAGTCGCTTTTTCTCTCCGTCTCTTATTCCGCTTTAGTTCTTGTATTACATCGACTTGCGATTCCGTACATAAGAATATATATATGTATACTTATACATAGGTACATAACTCGATTGTTTGTGCGTTTCCGTTCCGTCGCTAATAGCCAATCTCTTCCGCTCGGCCGCACATCCTCTTTTTCCCCCCTTCAGTCAGTTTTAATTGGCTTTCTGTGATGCTTGTATAACGAAACTTTCGTTTATTTCGTTAAACCGTGAATAAAACTTGAACATTGTTCCAACATCCATTCCGTATTTTTTTTATTTGTTTTCGACTCGCCTTATTTTCTCCTGTATACTTTTTTGTTGCAGGCCTTCTCCTGTCGAGTCTTCTGCTGGTTTCCTGCGAGGACGATAAATGGAAATGGAAGGATAAGTGAGTGAAAATGTTTTTTAAGTTGTTTCTTTTTTTATAGAAAAGATTGTTTCAGTAAACGTTCGAACGCGAGATACGCGACCCACGAGGAAGATGAGGAGTTGTTCAATGAACCAGGTTTCTTAGGACCTAATAGACCAGGTTTTGGAGGACCTCAGCCCGATTACAGACCTCAGCCAGGATTCAGACCGCAACCTGATTTCAGACCTCAACCTGATTTCAGACCACAGCCTGATTTCAGACCTCAGCCTGGATTCATAGGAGATAGACCTGACTATGGAAATGGCGGTTACGGAGGAGCAATTCGTCCGCCAATTGATGAGTTTCCTTCGGGCGGACCTCAGCGTCCACCTGTCAGAAGGTTCGACACATGCACGTGCACCGAGAAATTCAATTGTCAAAGCCCAGGACTCTCCTATGTACGTTCAAATCTTCATAATGATCCTAAATATAAAAATGACATTTGTCATAAATGACATAACCAATAGTAGTTTGACAGACATTTGTGTCATGCATTGATAGCATACATCTTAATTGAAATATTATCAAACTCAATAGCAATAATTTGGTTATGAATTTTAGGGACATTGCGACGTTGGAAAATCGTATTGCTGCTTTAATAAACACGGTGGATTGGACGTTGGGCCAGCGCCAAGCAAGAACACCCATCATCCGGAAAACGGTATCCTTGTTGGTCCCGGTGCCGGTGGTAAACCAGGTTTCGGAAGACCCGGAAGACCGCAAATAGGATACGGCGGTATTCGTGAACCAGGTTACAACGGAATTCGCGAACCTGGTTTCGGAGGAATCCGTGAGCCAGGATACGGACACGGCGGAATTGGTGGTCAAGGTTTATTAGTTGGACCAGGAGGACCAACTGGTATTATCGGTAGACCTGGTAAACTATTTCAGTTGGTAAATTACATTTGTTTATAATGGTTATATTTTAGGATCAAGGCCTAGTTACTCTTTGAACAATGGATTATTGGTGGGTCCAGGAGGACCACGCGATGGACCGTACGGACCCAACTACTACAAGAAGAGTAGCAACTAGAGGAGAAAGACTGCCAACATTAGTATTTACAGTTACCAACTATTCAATGTACTTATTTATTTTGATTCAAATAAAATAATTTTAGTGTAACCAGTATATTTTTTCTCTTGCTCTCGTTTCTTTTCATTGACATGGACGCACATGTCGCTGCAAATCCGTTGAGCTCTAATATTTTTTTTTGTCTTTTATGAATAAAATATTGACTTTTAAATGATTAATTGTGCGGAAATTTTTATATATATGATGAATCGGGCCATTGTGAACGGGTTTAAATCGCGCGCGCTCTCGATTCCTTGATTTTCCTAGGATTTACACGCGATTCATTTGTCTCTCACCTATTGTCGTGATGACAATGATGGAATAGAAGAGTGCTCCGGCCAGGCTCCATTGCACGTTGTCCGTGTTTTCGTCTCCGTCCCATCCGTCTTTCGTGATGGCTTTCAGCAGTCCCGACTCGAAATCCTTCAGCCTCTGTATCACATCCCGAGTAAAGTTCTCCTCGATGAGCACCGGCGAATCCACGGTCGTCAAATTCCACAGTTTGTCCGTGATCATTCCACGCATTTTACCAATGTTCCTCTTCACCTATACAAAAGAACTACAGTCTTAATAGCCTAAGAACTAATTATTTACAAAAGCAATTCAAATAATATTGATTATAAAACTCATAATTGAACTGACCTCTTTTTCATTTTCTTCTTCAAGTGTTTGAAAGGTGACTGCTCCGAGGATGCAGTATGAAACGACCATGGAAACTAGGGTGATGTGCGAGAAGAGACATGTGATGGTTTTCCATGTGTACCTGAGGAAGTTCGCACAGGCGCTAGGTTTCTTGTGCTCCAACGCTTCAGGATCTGAAGAATAGTAGCGCGACATCTTAACATATAACTAAATGTCTTCAATCTTAAAACTACAATTTAAAAAAAAAATCACATGTTTGAACGGGAGCGACAACGAAAACACACTGCCTCTCAAGAACGTAAACCCTTTCCATCTATTTTTACCAGAAAACCGACCGAGTGATGCCTTCTTCCTTTTTGGCTCGAATCGTGGATATTTTTGGAAAGCGAATGCTGCCCGCGCATCGTACGTACATTGTGCATTCATTAAATGCACGATTATTATGATTAATTTCTCGATCCAGCATAAATAACGTAATCATCATAATCATCGAACATCATCAACATAATCGCGATTCGGGAAAGAGCGTCGCGCGTGAACCCCCGCGGATTTATTGCCAATTTTCTTCTAATCAATGGGATGCGCTGATTGAATTTTATAATCAACGCTCGCGATTCACAGCATCATCCGACAATTTCATTTGTGCAGACATCGAGTTTTAATTATCCGCGCAAATTACAAACTTCGGCTGCGTGTGATTAACGCGGATTTTAGGCCAACAACAGCAGGAAAAAAAAAACAGCTCATTATTGAAGCGCCGCATACGTAATCATGTTTTGTTGCTACCGAACGTTGCAGGAATAATTTCCAATGTATTCCATTTATATTCAATAAACGACCCTTAATAATTCATGTTTACCATTTATTCAAAAATCTTGAGCGTGTTGTATGCAACCCAAAGATCATACAATTCAAGAAGCTCTAATAATATAGGCAACTTATATCGCATCACATTTAAAAAAAACAATCTATTAACACAGCGTTTTCCAAACTGTGAGGCGCGTGGACTAGTCTAAAGGGAGGCGCGAATATTAGTAGCAGTGAGCAATTTTCTAAATATCTGCTAAAGTATCTGCAAATTTGAAAAATTGAAATTGGAACGTTCGAAAAAGCAGTGTTTTCACTGATTTCATTGATTTACTCGAAAACT
>NW_017096867.1:0-7574 GCF_001412225.1 Nicrophorus vespilloides
TATTATGATTTGGACTTGATTAGAAACTATTTTAAATAATTATCTTATGAAAATTTTCTCAAATCACTTTTCTAACGTTTCAGATTCGCTGCTGCAGCAAATTCTTCGTGACGAACGTTCAAGTAATTCTTTATTCGGTCACGAAAATGCGATTTGTCTAAAATTCTTCGTGACGAACGTTTAAGTAATTCTTTATGGTCACGAAAATGCGAGTTGTCTGTGTCGCGATGAATCACAGCGGTTCTAAAACGTTTAAACAATCTTCGTGTGGGCACGAATCGTCTCGAATCGTCACGACGAATCAGCTGCAGCTGCGAGCGCTAAACAAATCCTTATATGGTTATGAAAACGCGACTCACCTGCGTCGCGATGAATCATCTGCAGGTGCGAACGGTTCTAAACAAATCCTTATATGGTTACGAAAACGATCCTCATCGACGTTGCGATGAATCATCTGCAGGTGCGAGCGATTTGCACACCTGCATAATAGAAAATTACTGCGTTTTGATTTTATATTTATTGAAATAATATAAAATATTTTAGAAACTTGAAGTAAATAAAAATTGTAAATTAATAAAGAATATTTTAGAAACATTTTTTGAAAAATAAATTATTATTAACAAATTATTTTTAAATAAACGATATTTTCAAACTAACTTTTATTATACAATTATTATAATAGTTACTAATTAGCTATGTAAAGGCGTATTGAGAATATTACGCATAAATTGTCTAATAAATTGGAAAATCATATAAATCTAATTTGATAAAGAAATTTTAATTATTTTTTTTTTCAAATTAACGTTATTTAAAAATACTTTTTATAATTACATTTTACTGTTTTTAATATTAGATAAATTTTAATACATTTGACAACCTAATAAAATTGTAAATTTGTAATTGTTCAATTGATTTTTTTTATTAATTATAACTTTGGTAAATAGTTATAAACCAGAGGCGAATCGGAACCGAACCGAAAACCGTAAATTAACTTGAATTTTTAACTGAACCGTAACTGTAACCTGAACGAAAAATTAGTCAATTGATAAACCTAAACCCGAACGAAACAATGTATAAGAGATATCGATGAAGTCTCTTTGAATACTCCGAATTCTTTTTTTTTTTCAAATAAACAAATACATTATGAATAAACCATCAACCATATATAAAGCCTCAATCACCACGAATCAACCACCGACTAAAAAGAGAAAATTTGAAGAAGAAAGGGCCAGTACAAGTCTAGCGCATCTAATATTAGAACAAACTTGAATGAAAGTGACTAAAAAACGATATTACTGTAAAGTCATGTTTACAGTAATATCGTTACAAAGTGCATGTGTTGAACTAGTCACTAATTTTTATTTCTATTGTATTTTCAATTTTATTATTGAAAACAATAGTAAGGGAATTTGGTAAATAAAATTAAAACAAAATTTGATATTTGGACTCGATTTTAAATTTTAATTGCAACCGGAACTGAACCGAAATTTTTAGACGAACTGAAACCGAATCTAAAAACCGATAAACATTTACTTGGAACGTAACCCTAAACCGGAACGAAATTAATTTCGCTTCGACTTTCTGTTATAAACACATAGAAAATAATACAAAAATTAAATTAAACTTTGAGCATTGATACGTTTCTAAATAAAAAGGACTGGCCTTATAAGATTACAACGTCACCTTTATGTCACCATAAACCAATTTTTACTTGGGCACGAAAATCGCAGCGGTTCTAAAACGTTTAAACAATTCTTATAAGGTCACGAAAACTCATCTCGTTGATATCGAGACAAAACAGCTGCTGTTAATCAAATCATTATATGGTTACGAAAAAGCGAATAATCACGAATCGTCACGACAAATCCTTATATAATTATGAAAACGCTTCACGCGACGATGAATCATTTGCAAAACTGAGCTGTCTAAAATTTGCGCGGTTTTTTCTCGTTGAATTTATTCGCATTATTCGATTCTATTGCAGAGTTTTTCAACCTTTTTTGTGTATATACATTTTCTACTTTTATCTGTTTCAATAAATTATTAGTTGTTATTATATTGTAATGAAATTTCACTACATTAATTACTTTTATTTATAATCATACAAAAATGGATATTTATAAATGTTACGATTTTATTTATCAACTAATACTAGTAGTTTTGAATTGAAGTTTAAATTAAATCACTTACTACATACGAGGGGTCTAACAAAAGTTCTTTAAGTTGGCTTGAATTGAATTTTCATACTTTTGTTATTTCTCGACAAAATTTCCATTTATTTCAATACATTTCTTAAGTCAGTAAAGCCACCTTCAGAACATTCCTTAAAATCGAGCTTTTTGAGTTTTTCAAGTTTGACTTTAACACATTTATCATTGGTACTGAATACTCTTTCCTTCAATATTTTTAGTAGTTTGAGAGGGTGCATGATCGTGATGTTAAAAGTAGCGACAAAGTTTCCCTTTTTTCAGGTTTCTCAGCAAATTTTTGAAAACTTGTATTAAGCAAGTTTCTGTGTACTACTTAAGTAGTACAAGTAATGATTTAATTTCATCAACTACCATTTCGACATCTGAAGAGAATGGTAAAACAAATTTATTGCTTTGTTGGTGGTGAATTTCTACCGACCTAACATCACTAATCTTGCATTTTCTCCTGTTCATTCTTACTGATCTCCTTGAAATATGACATGAAATATCGTTAGACTTTAACTAAATGATAAACTACTTTTGTTTTTTTCAGAAACAAATGAATTAACGCCTATTTAGCCAACTTTTTTTTGACCCCTCGTACCTATAACTATGTCTTTTTAACAAGAAATTAATTACACCGATTAGTTATAATCCAAAAAATGATTTATATACATATACAGCAATACCTCGCATAGTGCGGAATCGGACTGTTTGAAACAGCACTAATCAAGTAAATGTTGTGTATTTATTTATAAATTAAAGCTATTAGTTTTTGAATTGAAGTTAAAATGAAATAACGAGGAATCAAGTAATCATAAATGCATTTAAAAAATAAAACGATACATATATTTGTTTAAAACGCGTGTGCGTTGTGCAAACCGCAATTAAAACAAAAACATGCATCCAGATTTTTGAGTCCGTTCATGCATATTCAAATTGGACAATATAACATATAACAGCATTTTCAATTGCCATGCAAATGAGACGATAGCCGTGGCTTGAAAGAGAAGAAGGACGCGGATGAGGGATGGAACGGAGAGGGAGGTTGAGAGAGAGAAAGAGAGAGATTGTCAGATGTTTAGCCGCTTCATTTAGTTTCCATTTTTATTGGACGATAATTCAATCCAGAACGGATGGCCCAATAGACATAATTCATTGCTAAGTGGCCCGTTTCTAAACTAATATTTGTATCTTCCTGTTTGTTTTCTTCTTTTTTCTTATTCTCGTTTTACTCTGCTCACTTTCCTTCCTTCTTCATCTTTTTCTCTCTTTCTTTCGAGCATCTTTATGGCCTCATTAATGGACCGGAGAGAATTAATTTCTCGTCCACGTCCCTCTTTTGTTTCTTCGACCATCGGTGAGGTTAAAGGAAAGGTGCTCGAAACTTGCATTTAGAATTAATTCGATTAGAAATGCGTGTGTTCTATCTGGGGGTGGAAATTAATACATGAACTAATGGGGTTTCCCTTTTTTGTTGTTGGCTAAGATCAGGTATATCTAGCGTGCTTTTTTGGGGGGTTGGATGATACGTATTCATTGAGGAAATAGAAGGGAAACAAAGAAATGTTATTGGCTATAAATCTTTGAGAAATCGTTGGAATGTTGAAAGACTTAATAATAAGTTTAAAAAAAAAACATCAATATATTACTATTTTGATTAACACATCTGTTCCTTATTTCACCAAATAAATATATTAAGAAAAACCTAATAATTTTTCAAATTTATATGTAAGAATTGGCACTAAAATCACATTTTTAATTATTGGGAATTTTAATTTCTTTTGAAAAAAAATAAAAGTATTATATAAAAAAACAATAAAATGGATTAAAAATTTAAATCGTTTACGTCTTATGATATGAAAACTATAAATTCTTGATTACATAACTTTAAACCCTCGATTATTTTCTAAACGTGATTTCTAAACACTTACATTAATCACTAACTGCATACCTGTAATTATAAATTGCTTCATTTTTTTAAGTATGCAACAATTAATTACACCGATTTGATAATCACATATTGTGATCCGAAAAAATGATTAAGTAAACTGAAAAGTTAATTTACATTGTAATTACGAATTGATTACTTTTTTTTAACAACTTGTTAATTATAAATTTTGTTTTACTTTTTTTTTTCTGTAATTGAAGAAAACAACAATATTAATTGATTGAACTCGTGTACAAGTAATTGTTAATTTGCAACAGTTTGTAAATTTTGCTTCTATTTTTATTTTATTTTTCGTGCAAAGTGCAAAGTTTAGTTCGTTTAGTTGAAACGCGTATAAATTTGCTGAGAGTTTAACTGTAAATGAGTGATTTGCATAATTCATAATGCGTTATTAATTAATTAGAACAAAATTTATTGTTCGCTGATTCCATTCTAATAACACTAAATTACGTTGAGTTTACAATAATTCATTTATTTTCCTAAGCATATTCCAATTCGTGATAAATATAAAGATATTATTTGCAGAATAATCCTGCGAATATTAATTAAATCTAATGGCGGTAGACATTTTGCTTTTTTGGTAAACTTCCCAATGGAAGTTTTTACCATTATATTCTTTATGTAATTTGTTGTTTGATTGCTGTCTTGTAGGTTAACTTCAGTATTATATTGATATTCTGCGATTCCACTATTTCCTTTGACTGTAAATCTGCTGCTATCCTTAACACTGTTATTTTCCATCGACTTGGCTGAAAAGGTCCAAATGCTGAACCTCATTCATTTGACTGTTCATATGTGATGAACGATGGCCTTATTGCCGCAAGCACCGAGAGGGCTCACAAAGGGCCTGGCTTGACCAGGATTTGAACCTGCGCCCACTGAATCGTGGGTAGGGCGACTTAACCATTCGGCTATTAGTCGTAACAATTTGTAACAAGTGGATTTGATTTATTTCAAGAGTAAAATTATTTGTGCTCTATTTTATAAATTAACTTGTTTGTTTATATTTAATTTATAAGTCATTCCATATTCTATTTAGAAAAGAGGTAGGAGAATGAATTAAGAAAAGTGTTCATAATTTTTTCTATACAGATATGCCCCGATTTACGAACTAGTTCCGTTTCAAAGGTTTGTACGTAAGTCGAGGGAATTAAAAAAAAATCAAAATATACTTATCTTACCACACTTTATCATGGTTTTTACTTTTATATATGTTTAATTCCGTATTACTGTAAATGTATTATTATAAATTTGAAAAAATAAATTAAAATAAACAAAAATACTTAATTACACATACTTTTCAATGTAGATATCACAATTATAATAGAAAACGTCAAAAGAAAAAAATGCAAAAAAATAGATAGATTATATCTTCCAAAAATATTATATTTTATTAAAGAAATTATCAATTTTTGTTTGTACACTTAATTTTTTTATAACTATACTTGTAACATGTTAGAGCTTTTAGAATTTTGTTCTTAAAATCCGCGAGTTCGTAAGTCGGGGAATACCTGTATATGTATCGTAAGATGCATACTTTTACTGCATACATTGTTACATTTGATAACGAAGTTTTAATTTAACGAAGTTCGCAATTTGAGCCTCAAATAACAAATATTTTAATTTAAGACCAACTTCCGATCAAAATTATACAAATATTATAAAAAAAAATGAATATTTTGAAAATGTCGATGAAAAAGATAATAGAAGGCAGAAAATAATGTTTTTTCTTTGGAAAAAAAAGAAGATTCAGTTGTTAGCAAATAAGACAAAATTAGTGAAGTTCTTGCCAAAAAAATGTTAATAACCAAAGATTTAAGAAGGTAAATTACTTTCAACAGGTTCTAATTTATATTTAGTGAAAATGATCATAATTTTGAAAAAAAAACTGTTATTGTTAAGCAATCAGTGAAAGTGGTATAAGTTATTTTTTTTTTTTCAAATATCCAGATATTTTAGAGTTTACCTTTGAATTAATTCAATATTATTGGAAAAAATAATCAAGAAATAGTGCTCTTGAATGTATGATTGAAAATATGAAAAGAGGATATCCATATCTTACTAAAATTATCATTAACTCATTAAAAAAAGAAAACGGCTCAATTCTTAAATGAAAAAAGCACAAATAAGTCTTATATTTTAATGTGATTTTAATTTGTATGTAAGTTGATGTTCCTTTAACTTTTTCTTGTTTTTTTTCATTCTCTTTACGAAGAAACTTATCTTCATTCTAGCGTTAAAGGCGCTGTTAATAATGTAATACAGTAAAACCTCGCTTAAATTTTAAAAATGATGTAAAAGGCGTGCAATCCGGAACATCTCTTGGGGGCGCCACCGCCGCTCCGAAATTTATGATTGAGCAAGCAATTAAATTTTTGCTAACAATCGGCAATCTTGAGCGTGTTTATCTCTTTCTTCCTAATTGATGTGGTTGATAACGGGTCTACATTGAAATCCCGACAGTCATGGATGCGAATTGGAGCGCGATCCAAATGGATTCGGTTTTCATTGAATCGTTGAGCGAATCGCGCACGTGCACTCAATTTTAAATGCGCTGAGGCCCCAATTAACTTTGCAACAAAATCGAACGGATTGGATTGGATTGACGAGAGAGAATTTTGTTTTTTAAATCAACCGCAAACAGGGGATTCCCAAATAATTCGCACTTTGCACGGATCACAAATAAACCGATCCGATGCGATTTCATGTTAGATGATTTTGTACATTTTCCATTTCTAAACTTCATTCGAATCAATTGTCAATGTTCTCGACTGGAATCATAGATGACGTTTTATTTATATAAGAGTTAATTTGGCCGCGATAACAATTTTTTTGACGTAAACTGACAGCTGTCATTTCGTGACCCAGTCAACATTTAATTCAATGCAATAGGTTGAGAAACGCTCATCTAAACAACATTTGGTATTATATTTATGAAATATGAAAAACGTGAAATTACGAAATTCTGTAAACCGTGTTAATATATTCCTTATATCAATGCTAAATTTCACCATAGCTTTAATTAATAAAAAATTCAATTTAACATTTACAAAATTAAGTAAGTACGTAGTAATTAAAATATCATTTAATTATTGTGTGAATAAACATTTGCACAATTTCATTATGAAACGGGAAAATGTCGATTACATCACATTACTTTCATCGGCTATTAAATCTTAATTGCGCAACATATTCTAATGTCTATGCAAATCCCAATAACTACAACATAGACAAGAAAATAATTTATTGTTGTAGGCGTTTCAATTATTCTCATTTGTTTGATTACTCATTTTATAAAAGTGTATATATTTTACGTACAATTTGACAAGATATCTTATAATAAATACAGTGGAACCTCGCTTAACGAGCAAAATGAATTGTAAGAAAAATGACTCGCTTAACGAGCGACGTTTCGCATAACGAGTGACGATGAG